>NW_021680533.1:27817-28015 GCF_001412515.2 Diachasma alloeum | reverse complement strand
CCCATTTGTTATTTATTTTCTGAATGAGCAAGTCGGAAAACGATAAACAAACCCGTTTTGCCCCATAATTTTCTCAATGAGCGAGAGGGAGCAGCAGGGGGGGGAGTCAATTCGGAAAATTGCTCAGGAACCCATTCTGCCCCTTCTGTTTAATTTTGAAATCGATTATTTTTGGTTTAATTCGGACGAAGGGGGGGG
>NW_021680533.1:21462-22452 GCF_001412515.2 Diachasma alloeum | reverse complement strand
CATGGATTTACATCCCCCATCATACATCAAGAAAATGAAACAAATGGGCCAAAATGGGTCCGTCACCCTTTTTGAAAAATTTGAAAAATCATCTTTTCAGGCTACCGATAAGTTCAATGTTGGAGATTACACCCTAAAAAAAGCTACTTTTCACCGGTGCCGAATGGTACTTGGGGCGAATTTCCTCGTAGGAAAATACTTGTCCTAACGACTTTTCGTATCCTTGAGTGAACGGGGGAGATTGGTTGAATGATTACATGGGTCAAACGGGGAACACTGGTGGAGGGATCATACGGGTCGAATAGGGGGGACGAGTGAAGTGATCGTGAGGGTTAAACGAGGGAGACTTCTAGGGGAATTACGACAATCAAACGCAACATACGAGTCAAACTAGTGGGACGAGTGTCGTGATCATGAGGGTCAATAGAAGGGTCAAACGGAGGAACCCGAGGGATCACAAAGGTAAAATAGGAGTCACGACCGGGGTAAACGTGAGGATCAAAATTCCGTTTCCATCCTTTTTCCCATTTTACCCTTGTAATCGTGCCGATCGTCTTCCACGTATGACCCTCGTGATAACTTCGCTTTTCTTCCACAGTTGACTCTCCAAAAAGTCCACACCGCCTACTGATTCGCGACTCTCGCCCCTCCTTACGCTCATTAACATCTCTCCTTACGTTCATTAGGAAAAAAGTGGGGCAGAATGGGTTTGTCATCTTCCGAGTTGACACCTCCCCCCCACCTGTAGCGTCGAGCTACATCCACACACTCGCTAACCACGGACACCGGAGAAGAGATGATCGACGGGTGAACGAAAACAATTTAGCCATCTCTCTCGCTCCTATACCGGCACGCGTATATCTCGGAGATGAATTCCGTCTCCGAAATCTATCCTACCTGTGAATTGAGACAAAGAATAAGACCGTGTCAACTCGGTGACTCGCTACACCCCCCCCCCAAAAAAAACCCACAATAATGAATTCAAGGATT
>NW_021680533.1:17499-17790 GCF_001412515.2 Diachasma alloeum | reverse complement strand
AGGGCCGATTGTGAATGCAGCTCATGCTGGCAGGTGCTGGAAATGGCCTCCTCCAGCAGCCACACAGGCACTAATCCTTCGAAGGACATCCATCCTCACTCGTTAAAGCATCTCAACACTGACATTAGTAGTGGCCGCATACAGTCGAGCCACCAATTCCTCCACGGTCTCTGGCTCGGTCTCGTAGACTTGGTCCTTTAGATAGCCCCAAAGGAAGAAGTCTAGCGGCGTCAAGTCCGGGGATCTAATGACAATGGAAATTCATTATTTTCCGGAACACTTTATTTTTCT
>NW_021680533.1:16600-17350 GCF_001412515.2 Diachasma alloeum | reverse complement strand
ACAAAAATGGAAAAAAATCATTATTTTGCCGCCTCGATGTCGTATGTGTGCGAATGCGGGCTTAATGAATACTCACATTCACATAATCCGGTAGGTGGGAAAGTAGGACTCGATCACCCACTATCCCTCCCCACACGTTCACTGTCCACCGTGACTGAAAACTTTTTTCCCTCACCGAGTGAGGCTTTTCAACAGCATAATTATGTAAATTATGCTGATTGAAAAAGCCTTCTCTGGTAAACAGATTTTCGTCTGTCCTCAGGATTTGGGATAAAAAGTTTTCATTCCGGTAATACAAGGCTAGAAACTCTTGAGAGTAGTGCAGGCGCTGCCCTGCATCTCCTGGCTCGAGTTTCTGAACTCGTGTGGAGTGGAACGGATGGAGAGAATTCTCCCGCAGGATCCTATTCACTGTCGACTTCGGGCAGCCCATCGCGCTCTCGATTCTCCGAAAACTCGTTGTCGGGTCTTCGTCTACGCGTGCCAAGACTACTTCCTCGACGTCACAATGTCGTTGACGTTCAGCTCCGTGACCTGGTGGTACCACCTGATTCTCTCGCATGCGCTTATCCACAGCCAGAAACACTTGTGGATAAGGATGTCGTCGTTGAGGGTATTTCGTGCGATACCTCCTCGCTGCCTCTGCTGCGTCACACCCACAAGCACCATACACGAGGTGCATATCAGCGTATTCGATAGCTGTGTAACTCTCCATGATTTAACACTTCACGTCTAACCCCGGCAAAGAAT
>NW_021680533.1:6255-13423 GCF_001412515.2 Diachasma alloeum | reverse complement strand
CACCCTCCTCCCCGCCATGAAACCCACAATAATGGATTTCAAAATTAAACAGAAGGGGCAGAATGGGTTCGCGAGCAATTTTCCAAGTTGACACCCCCTCCCCCCCTCGCGCTCATAAAAAAAAAACAACAAATAGGGCAAATTGGGCCTGTTAGCTATTTCCTAAATTGACCCCTGATTATGGAAACCGTGGGGCGGAATAGGTTTGTTCATCATTTCCCGAATTCCCCCTCGCCAGAATAAAACCAAAAATAATCGATTTCAAAATTCAACAGAAGGGGCAGANTGAAATAGAATAAAAAATATGCCTGCGACTGCTGACAGTTTACCGCCGACTCGATAATTTAACACTGGCGCCATCTCGCGGCATTCTCCCATCTGAACTTCTTTACCACACAGCACACCATCAATAATTTCTCCTAATTATACAAAATAACCTATTAATAGGTATTAATTGGGACCAATTGTTTGTCTGTCAGCATTTAAATAATTTTTTGATTATATTCCAATCATTTTTGGCCCATTTTTCGCCTTAAAATGACATCCATGCACATCCATGCTAGATCCATGCTACAACATGGATCCTTATTCGCCAGGGTACCTAAAACAGACATACATACGCACAGGCATACATACCCACATTCATTCTGTTTTTATGAAACCATCACTCCTTTGCCTTTATTTACACTGTGTAATCGCTCATAGGTATTGGTTTATTGTGGTATTTTAGTCACCCTTACCATAATTTTCGAACTCCACTAATAAATAACTCATTATTTGAAGTTCGAAAATCATCGAAATAAAATTCCTTTTTTTTCTGGTACATAAAATTCCATACGGGAATTTCAAAATGTAATGACAATTGTAAACCTAATTTTTTTTGTCTAAAATTAGAAAAGTTAAATGAAAAATTGATATTGTTGAAATTAAATCTTTAACAATTCGAGGAATGAAATAAAAAGTTTGAGAAAATCAATTGTTTCAATAACCAACTTCAGTATAAAAGTGAAAATTTATAAACAAAAAAGTGATAACGCCCAGTGCGATATTGAATATCTCCAAAACCACTCGACCGATTGCGTCCATCCACAATACCAACCTTTTATGTTATAAAAGCTAGAAGCATACCGTATTTCAATTCGTTATTTCCATTTTTATTAAGGGTGCCAAGTGAATTTGAAAAAAGATTCAAAAAAAATTTTTTCTTTCCCTCCATCATTGGAGAAATATGTATTCATCCATCCGACGAAATTTCAAACCCGCAACCGGAACTAGACATCGAGAAAATAAATGCGGAAAATCCTCTATTTCGCGTGATGAACCTCGAGAAAGCATGGAATCAAATGGGTACGGCGGGTTGAAATATCTCTCTTATTCACCCCGGTACCCCATTGTTTTTTGTCGCCATCACATTGAACACATCATTCCCCATATCTTCAAATTTTTTCAAATTTTTCTTGAGTTCCTAGGGGGTTGAAACGTTCAATTTAATCAAAACTCCATAAGAGGCCGTGTATAAGACTGATTTTGTTTATTTAATTTCTCGATATCCATAAGTTCTAAAATTTTAAAATTGTCACCGATGTTCACCATCTGTCTAATACTATTAATTAAAAAAATTATAACTTTGTTGGTGAATGTCAATTTTCAAGGTCATCGCCAAATTCACTTGGCACCCTTAAGTCATCTTGTAAATAAGATTTTTTATAAACAAGTAGGCGACTGCAACCATGCGGCTGTACATATTCTACTGAGTAGGGCGTCTATTCTTTTCTCGCCATTAATACAGTAGACTCTCGTTATAGTCGCATTCGTTATAGTCGCATTTCCCCTTATATCGATTTTTTCGAGCTCGAGCGCTTCCCCCACTCCGTACCACCTCCGAGGTGTGGATTTAAATGCCCCTGTGTTTTCTCGGAATGGGCTTTGTTTTGCATTTCTAAGAAATTCGGGAAATAAAATTTTGGAAAAATGAATTTGCGAGAGACAAATTCAGTTCACTCTTGACTGTCACGAAGAGAGGGTCTTTGCAGTGGTGCATAATCCTGCTTTTTATTTGAATGAAGTCAATAAATTTTGGAGTGTATTGAACAATGCGATGTTATTAATATTTCTATTCATTTCATTAATTTACTAAAAGTGTTCAACGCAATTCATTTTGTTAATTTAATAAAAGTGTTTAATGAAAATAATTTTTATATTTAATAAAAATGTTCAATGCAAATTGAAGAGAAAAATAATTGGAGTAAAATTTATTTTCTTATCGCTCCCAATTCCCAGAATTTAGGCTTACCGTGAGCGCCTGGTGGGGGAAGAGAAATACAGTCCCATTCTCAGAATCGGCTGCCCCTACAGCCCCGTGAGTGCGACTATAACGAGAGTCTACTGTATATTGATTGCGGGCTTCCGAATGCGGGCATGAATGAAGTAAGCTCTAATCTAGTTGAACTTAAATAAAAGGAAATAGTACGATTGTGAGATTGGGATACTCGTTATTGAGATATTGAAGGAATGAAGTTCACATTCAAACTTGAATTGACCGATTGAGCCCATCTTCCATACCGGTCTTTGCGATGACAAGAGACAGCTTCATGACAAATTTCAAGTCCATATCTGAATTTTTACTCAAGTTAGAGCGCGAACAAGTATTTCAAGTCAAAAACAGAAAAATCCAAATATCTCAAAAACTTTGTATGAATGGGTATATTTGTTTTGATTGATTTAGATAGAGGACATCATGCCGAATATTTTGAAAAAAAAATATTGAAATTGGTTGGGTATTTTCCGAGATATTTGCGAGAACAGGTTAAAAAACGAATGGCTATTGCTANCAAGTCAAAAACAGAAAAATCCAAATATCTCAAAAACTTTGTATGAATGGGTATATTTGTTTTGATTGATTTAGATAGAGGACATCATGCCGAATATTTTGAAAAAAAAATATTGAAATTGGTTGGGTATTTTCCGAGATATTTGCGAGAACAGGTTAAAAAACGAATGGCTATTGCTAAAAAACTAATGGACGGATCAAGCTGAAGTTTGGCATGGAGTTAGTCTCAAGTTATACCAATTAATTGAAAAAATTTCAAACTTTTTGGAGTGATTTTTTTCGTTTAATTATCAAATTTACGGAAAAATGACCACCGATTGGACAGTGTCACACACAAACATGGTCCCCAAACTTCGTATTTTTACGTTTCAGACCATTCTGCATCATTTCCAAGCAAAATTAGAAAATGTGAAAATCGGACGATTGCAATACTTCCAGTCGCAAGCAAAAAATGGAAAAACGGCAATATCTTTAAAGTTTGTCTGTATCGGTATTATATATTTTGATTGATCTAGATAGAGGCCATCAAAAAGAGTATTTTCAAAAAAAAAATTGAAATCGGTGGAGTAGATTTTGAAATATTGAGGAAAAACGAAATTTAAAGAAGTTGTTATATGTCAGAAACTACTGGACCGATTGGGCTGAAACTGCGCATCAATAGCTTAAGGGTATTATGGCGGTGTCCATAGCTGGAAAAAAAAGCAGAGAATTCAATGAAAATTGCTGAACAGATTATTCGATCCATATGAAAGCCGTGTGCAAAATGTCAAGACCCCTACTTAAACAATAATAATGGGAATAATTTTTGAAGTCGCTACTTATACACGCGGTTGAATGGGGCATCGGTAATTTTAGTGCTGTTCCTACGTTATTGATCTATCGATACAGTACACATACAATACTGTAGTTATGACCCTAAAAACATCATTTCTTCACGTTTCATAACATTCTAGACCATTTGCCATCAAAATTGGAAAGTCGAAAAATCGCTCAAATACAAGGCTTCCATTGGGAAGCAAAAGGTAGAACTCATGCCCTAGACATGCAGTGAGAAGTTAAATTTGATACGATAATCAATTTCGTGTCTGTACAGACTGCGGAATATTTTATGACAACTCGTGCATAGACAGTAGCAATTGAAACTGTAAAAATTTCAATTTTTAGTAAAAATTTGCCTGAGTAATGCATTTTCAAATTCCAGCTGAGATCGTGCTTTCTTGTAGGAGGAATTTCAGTTAGATCTTTTTGTACCAAGTTGGATATTCAAAAAATTTAAATTCCGAGATAGCACTTTTCAAATTATTCTCTCGAGATATCCCTTTTCTTTTATGACACACCGTTTATAACCTTATTCGATTCCGTTTATTATTGTTGGGTTCTTACTGTCTTCTCGCCCATGGGATGTACCATTTGCATTGAGTGATTAGCGTTGTGAAATATGCACCATATTTCCAATTATTACCGGGTAATTTCAGCTCCTCCTCGGTGACACTTCGGTAGTTTGAGACCAACGACTCCATCCACGGATTCTGTTTGAATTATGCAGACGCAATAAGTTTCATTACGAGGATAATTAATTTTTTGCATGACAAAATTATGCAGTATCTGTTCGAAAAAATATGGGATTATGTTCCGGAGATCCTAAATTAACATGGAGAGTTTGATTCATCAAATTATTCATTACTTAAATATGGAGATTAGATAATAAATATTGAATTAATCAATTAATTAAATTAGACATTCAGAGATATAGAAGCATAATTTTCCATTGGAAAATGAAAGTCATCTTTTGACACGGGTACTTTAGGTACTTCAGACTGATAATAAACGTCTTATCTTAGCAAACTTGTCTTGTAATTTAATCATGAAAATTCAGAGATATATTGAGACTCCATCGCTCGGCAAATTATAATTATCCTTCCAACAATAAAGATATTACATGCCATATTTTCGTGAATTGTCAAAAAATGTTTCACACAAACCTTGACAGCGTTCGGTCCCTCATTAGAGAAAATATACCCAGAAATTTCGACAACTCCGGCATTAGCAGCCTCTCGACTTTTTCGAATTCCATCGTAGAACTCGTAAGAATCGTTCACCCAATTTCTTCATTCAACCAGAAAAAAAACAATTTTCCATACTAAGTCGTAAATTTAAATTGGTAGGGACCCGTGAGGTTAAAGTAAAGATAACACACCTCGTTATCTCCTCGCTCGGTCCAGAGAATGACTTCCCGACCCTGAATAGCCCAGCTGCCACATAACTGACGATATTCTCGTACTTCTCAGCATAAATAGTGACATCAGAATTTCTCAATTCTCCTTTCAACTGCAGGGCAGTTGTTATCCCAACAACCCCGCCGCCAACAACTGCGACTCGCATTGTTATGATGAGACTCGGGAGAGGCACGGTGAACGACTGAAAGGGATATGCAATGGAGCTCAAATAAAAAACATTTGTCATGAAGACATTTGATAATAAATTGGAATTTACTGGGGCTTTATATCCACGCCTGGGCTCCATTGTTGCTTTCAAATGAAATTTAAATTTAAGTATTCGACTATTCAAAATTTTCTAATTTTACTTGGGAGTAATGCAAAATGGTCTAAAACATAAATATACAAAATTGACAACAATGCACGTTTGTGCGAATGTTTATCGACACCCTTTTGGCATCCAATTTTTGGATGAATTGAAAAAATAAAAATGCTTAAACAATTCCAAAAAATCTAAAATTTTATCAGAAAGTTAAAAGTGATATCGACTAACTCTGTGCGAAATTTCAGTACGATTAGTCCATTAGTTTTTGAAAAAGGACTTGATGGACATTTATAGGATTGATCTTTCGTTGTGCCCCACGCACTCAGTGCCATATATGCCGTTGCGATACGTTGTAATCCAACTCAATTTATTAATTTAACTGACGCATCAATAATTAGTGTGATATAAAGACGAACAAGAGATTTAAAAAAGAGGAAAGGAGCCAAATAATGCTAAAAATTATATTCGGATTTTCCGTGAAGCAGACAATTAAAAATGTTCTCGAAAATAGCTATTGTAGACTGAAACCTTTTTTTCTCGGTATTACCGATGTTGAAAAAATTGTGTAAAAAGCCTCAACAAAATTCAAATTTTCAAGGTACATATTCGTATTAATACTTGGCCCAACCATTCATATATTAATATGAAATGAATATTATATTGAACAAGCAGGGGTTCGAGCCTTTTTGGCCGAAGCCATCTGACCGTTACTTTATGTGTTATAACTCTTTGTCTTTCTTTCATTTCTACCAATTCCATTGGTAGTAAGCTTCCGAATGGAATAGAAGGCATTCGGATAGAAGGCATCGAAACACATATTTTGAAAAAAAAAATTAAAATCGGTTGCGTAGTTTTTACGCTATTGCACATAAAAGGTTTTCAGAGAAAGTCGAATATCTCGGAAACTACCTATGCGATTGAGCTCATTTTCAATAGAAAGTATTTTTATCATGAGAGGAAGATTGTGTACAAATTTCAAGTTGATCTCACAATTTTTGCACAAGCTAGGGTGATTACAAGGATTTTTATGAAAAAACAGAAAAACGGAAATATCTTGAAAACTTTGTATAAACGGCATATACTTTGTATATGTTTTGATTAATTCGGATAGAAGGTATCGAAACGAATATTTTGAAAAAAAAATTGGAATCGGTTGACTAGCTTCGAAGATAGTAGCGAAAAACGATTTAAAAACGAATAGCTTTTTCTCAAAAACTATTTGATCAATCGGGCTGAACTTTTGCACAGAATTAGTCCTTGTGAAGGTCTATAATCTGACAAAATTTCAGATTTTTTGGAATAAGTTTAGCCAATTAATTACTCAATTTTCCAAAAATTGTCCACCGGAACCAAAGAGGATAGACCTGAGTAGAGGCCCGGATCGGGGGGTTTGACTGACTCCAAAAAAGTTAGTTGGTACCCCACGGGAAAGGCGGCGTTCCGGTCGAATTGTCGGTAAATGTGAGTCGGGTGCGTGAGTAACTCGGTAGTAGCAGTCCCGCTTGGTCCCGCTCTGACACGGACACGTTCGGTGGGGGATTTTTGTCCTCCTTGTACTCAATGTTTACTTTATGTTTTTCAGTTGATTTATTCGCCGACTAATTAATATTAAGGGATGAAACAAAGACTGTTCAATGGAGAATTAAATTTCCCATCCATCAACCCCCGTTTCATCCCTTAATCTCTGCAATAAAAAAATTAATATTGCGACGAAAGTCACGGGGCTATAAGAAACCCAATGTTTTCTCGGCGCAGAGTGACTCCCCAATAATTCGCCCGCTAATTAAAAAATCGTCT
>NW_021680533.1:0-439 GCF_001412515.2 Diachasma alloeum | reverse complement strand
TCGGGGATTATGAGCTCACATCCCAGCCGTATATTCGGTACTTGGGAGTGATGATTGATGCCCGACTCAGTTTTAAGCAGCAAGTGGAACACATCACAACTAAGGCGTCAGGGGTTCGAGCAGCTTTGTCTCGCCTCATGCCCAACATTGGAGGTCCCAAGCAGAGGAGACGAGCATTACTGTCATCGGTGATTACGTCAGTACTCACCTACGGCATTGCTGTATGGGCGGAGGCCCTTCAATTACAGCAGAATCAGCGCAAAGTGGGGCCTGTCTACCGACTTAGTGCCCTTAGAGTCGCCAGCGCATTTCGCACCGTGTCCAACGATGCCGTGTGTGTTATAGCCGGAATGATGCCAATTGAAGTGCTGGCCGAGGAACGAAGATCCTTATTCCAGCAAAAAGGAGAGACGTCATTAAGTCCAACCGAGATTCAGGC
>NW_021680532.1:91001-92848 GCF_001412515.2 Diachasma alloeum | reverse complement strand
CTCCAACTAATAATAAACAAAACCACCAAAAAATGTTAATGAAAAAATAGTCAGTGCAACTCCCCCTACCCCCATAAAAATCATCAAGTCTCTCAGGCTGGTCCAAGGGGGTGCTAGGGAGTAGAAAAATGTAATTTTCGCGTTTTTCGGGCAGACAAAATTCTTCAACTAATAATAAGCAAAACCACCAACAAACGTTGATGACAAAATATTCAGCGCAACTCCCTCAATCCCCAGAAAAATCAAGTCTCTCAGACTGGTCCAAGGGGGTGCTAGGGGGCGGAAAAATGAAATTTCCGCGTTTTTCGGGGGGAAAAAAAATCTCCGACTAATAAAATGCACAGCCACCAATAAATGTTGATGAAAAAATACTCAGCGCAACTCCCTTAACCCCCAGAAAAATCATCAAGTCTCTCAGACAGGTCCAAAGGGGTGCTAGGGGGTGGAAAAATGGAATTTCCGGGTAGTTCAGGGGGAAAAAAAAATCTCCAACTAATAATAAGCAAAATCACCAACAAACGTTGATGAGAAAATATTCAGCGCAACTCCCTCAACCCCCACAAAAAATATCAAGTCTCTCAGGCTGGTCCAAGGGGGTGCTAGGGGGTAGAAAAATGGAATTTTCGCGTTTTTCGGGGGAAAAAAATTCTCCGACTCATAATAAGCAAAACCACCAACAAATGTTAATGAAAAAATACTCAGTGCAACTCCCCCTACCCCCAGAAAAATCATTAGGTCGTTCAGAGTGGTCCAAGGGTGTGCTCGGGTGTGGAAAAATGAAATTTTCGCCTATTTCAGGGGGAAAAAAAATCTCCAACTAATAATAAGCAAAACCACCAACAAACGTTGATGAGAAAATATTCAGCGCAACTCCCTCAATCCCCAGAAAAATCATCAAGTCTCTCAGAGTGGTTCAAGGGGGTGCTAGGAGGTTTGAAAAATGAAATTTCGGCGTTTTTCGGGGGGAAAAAAATCTCCGACTAATAAAATGCAAAACCACCAATAAATGTTGATGAAAAAATACTCAGCGCAACTCCCTCAACCCCCAGAAAAATCATCAAGTCTCTCAGACTGGTCCAAGGGGGTGCTAGGGGGTGGAAAAATGAAATTTTCGCGTTTTTCGGGAGGAAAAAAAATCTCCGACTAATAAAATGCAAAACCACCAATAAATGTTGATGAAAAAATACTTAGCGCAACTTCCTCAACCCCCAGAAAAATCAAGTCTCTCAGACTGGTCCAAGGGGGTGCTAGGGGGTGGAAAAATGAAATTTTCGGGTAGTTCAGGGAAGAAAAAAAATCTCCAACTAACAATAAGCAAAACCACCAACAAACGTTGATGAGAAAATATTCAGCGCAACTCCCTCAACCCCCATAAAAATCATCAAGTCTCTGAGGCTGGTCCAAGGGGGTGCTAGGGGGTGGAAAAATGAAATTTTCGGGTAGTTCAGGGAAGAAAAAAAATCTCCAACTAATCATAAGCAAAACCACCAACAAACGTTGATGAGAAAATATTCAGCGCAACTCCCTCAACCCCCAGAAAAATCATCAAGGCTCTCAGAGTGGTCCGAGGGGGTACTAGGGGGTGAAAAAATGGAATTTTCGCGTTTTTCGGGAGGAAGAAAAATCTCCGACTAATAAAATGCAATACCACGAATAAATGTTGATGAAAAAATACTTAGCGCAACTTCCTCAACCCCCAGAAAAATGAAGTCTCCTAGACTGGTCCAAGGGGGTGCTAGGGGGTGGAAAAATGGAATTTTCGTTTAGTTCAGGGGGGAAAAAAAATCTCCAACTAATAATAAGCAAAACCACCAACAAACGTTGATGAGAAAATATTCAGCGCAACT
>NW_021680532.1:90669-90821 GCF_001412515.2 Diachasma alloeum | reverse complement strand
ATAATAAGCAAAACCACCAACAAATGTTAATGAAAAAATACTCAGTGCAACTCCCCCTACCCCCAGAATAATCATTAGGTCGTTCAGAGTGATTCAAGGGGGTGCTCGGGTGTGGAAAAATGAAATTTTCGCCTATTTCAGGGGGAAAAAAA
>NW_021680532.1:90196-90459 GCF_001412515.2 Diachasma alloeum | reverse complement strand
AATAAGCAAAACCACCAACAAACGTTGATGAGAAAATATTCAGCGCAACTCCCTCAACCCCCAGAAAAATCATCAAGTCTCTCAGACTGGTCCAAGGGGGTGCTAGGGGGTGGAAAAATGAAATTTTCGCGTAGTTCAGGGGAAAAAAAATCTCCAACTAATAATAAGTAAAACCACCAACAAATGTTAATTAAAAAATACTCAGTGCCACTCCCCCTACCCCCAGAAAAATCATCAAGTCTCTCAGACTGGTCCAAGGGGGT
>NW_021680532.1:80845-81310 GCF_001412515.2 Diachasma alloeum | reverse complement strand
CTGGTCCAAGGGGGTGCTAGGGGGTAGAAAAATGAAATTTTTGCGTTTTTCGGGGGAAAAAAATTCTCCGACTTATAAGAAGCAAAACCACCAACAACTGTTGATGGGACAATACTCAGTGCAACTCCCCCTCCCCTTAGAAAAATCGTCAAGTCTCACCGACTGGTCCAAGGGGGTGCTAAAGGGTGGATAAATGAAATTTTCGCGTTTTTCGGGAGGAAAAAAAATCTCCGACTAAGAAAATGCAAAACCACCAATAAATGTTGATGAAAAAATACTTAGCGCAACTTCCTCAACCCCCAGAAAAATCAAATCTCTCAGACTGGTCCAAGGGGGTGCTGACGGGTGGGAAAATGAAATTTTCGCGTTTTTCGGGAGGAAAAAAATCTCCGACTAATAAAATGCAAAACCACCAATAAATGTTGATGAAAAAATACTTAGCGCAACTTCCTCAACCCCCAGAAA
>NW_021680532.1:80225-80590 GCF_001412515.2 Diachasma alloeum | reverse complement strand
AGACTGGTCCAAGGGGGTGCTAGGGGGTAGAAAAATGAAATTTTTGCATTTTTCAGGGGGGGAAAAAAAATCTCCGACTCATAACAAGAAAAACCACCAAGAACTGTTGATGGGAAAATACTCAGTGCAAATCCCCCTACCCTCAGAAAAATCATCAAGTCTCTCAGACTGGTCCAAGGGGGTGCTAGGGGGTGGAAAAATGAAATTTTCGCGTTTTTCGGGAGGAAAAAAAATCTCCGACTAATAAAATGCAAAACCACCAATAAATATTGATGAAAAAATACTTAGCGCAATTTACTCAACCTCCAGAAAAATGAAGGCTCTCAGACTGGTCCAAGGGGGTGCTAGGGGGTGGAAAAATGAAA
>NW_021680532.1:79884-80053 GCF_001412515.2 Diachasma alloeum | reverse complement strand
ACCAATAAATGTTGATGAAAAAATACTTAGCGCAACTTCCTCAACCCCCAGAAAAATCAAGTCTCTCAGACTGGTCCTAGGGGGTGCTAAAGGGTGGGAAAATGGAATTTTCGCGTAGTTCAAGGGGAAAAAAAAATCTCCAACTAATAATAAACAAAACCACCAACAA
>NW_021680532.1:78561-79726 GCF_001412515.2 Diachasma alloeum | reverse complement strand
CCCAGAAAAATCATCAAGTCTCTCAGACTGGTCCAAGGGGGAGCTAGGCGGTAGAAAAATGAAATTTTCGCATTTTTCAGGGGGGAAAAAAAATCTCCGACTCATAATAACCAAAACCACCAAGAACTGTTGATGGGAAAATACTCAGTCGAAATCCCCCTACCCTCAGAAAAATCATCAAGTCTCTCAGACTGGTCCAAGGGGGTGCTAGGGGGTGGAAAAATGAAACTTCGGCGTTTTTCGGGGGGAAAAAAAATCTCCGACTAATAAAATGCAGAACCACCAATAAATGTTGATGAAAAAATATTCAGCGCAACTCCCTCAACTCCCAGAAAAATCATCAAGTCTCTCAGACTGGTCCAAGGGGGTGCTAGGGGGTGGAAAAATGAAACTTCGGCGTTTTTCGGGGGGAAAAAAAATCTCCAACTAATAATAAGCAAAATCACCAACAAACGTTGATGAGACAATATTCAGCGCAACTCCCTCAACCCCCAGAAAAATTATCGAGTCTCTCAGGCTGGTCCAAGGGAGTGCTAGGGGGTAAAAATGAAATGAAGGGGGTGAAAAATGAAATTTTCGCGTAGTTCAGGGGGAAAAAAAAAATCTTCAACTAATAATAAGCAAAACCACGAACAAATGTTAATGAAAAAATACTCAGTCCAACACCCCCTACCACCAGAAAAATCATCAAGTCTCTCAGACTGGTCCAAGGGGGTGCTAGGGGGTGGAAAAATTAAATTTTCGGGTAGTTCAGGGGGGAAAAAAATTCTCCGACTCATAATAAGCAAAACCACCTACAACTGTTGATGGGAAAATACTCAGTGCAACTCCCCC
Organism: Diachasma alloeum; assembly: GCF_001412515.2. NCBI lineage: Eukaryota > Metazoa > Arthropoda > Insecta > Hymenoptera > Braconidae > Diachasma > Diachasma alloeum. Next base: position 78,892 of record NW_021680532.1, on the reverse strand, counting down.
TACCCTCAGAAAAATCATCAAGTCTCTCAGACTGGTCCAAGGGGGTGCTAGGGGGTGGAAAAATGAAATTTTCGCGTTTTTCGGGAGGAAAAAAAATCTCCGACTAATAAAATGCAAAACCACCAATAATTGTTGATAAAAAAATACTTAGCGCAACTTGCTCAACGCCCAGAAAAATCAAGTCTCTCAGACTGGTCCAAGGGGGTGCTAGGGGGTAGAAAAATGAAATTTTCGCCTATCTTAGGGGGGAAAAAAATCTCCAACTAATAATAAGCAAAACCACCAACAAACGTTGATGAGAAAATATTCAGCGCAACTCCCTCAACCCCCA
>NW_021680532.1:76208-78356 GCF_001412515.2 Diachasma alloeum | reverse complement strand
GGAAAAAAAATCTCCGACTCATAATAAGCAAAACCACCAACAACTGTTGATAGGAAAATACTCCGTGCAACTCCACCTACCCTCAGAAAAATCATCAAGTCTCTCAGACTGGACCAAGGGTGTGTTAGGGGGTGGACAAATGAAATTTTTGCGTTTTTCGGGAGGAAAAAAAATCTCCGACTTATAAAATGCAAAACCACCAATAAATGTTGATGAAAAAATACTTAGCGCAACTTGCTCAACACCGAGAAAAATCAAGTCTCTCAGACTGGTCCATGGGGGTGCTAGGGGGTAGAAAAATGCAATTTTCGCGTTTTTCAGGGCGGAAAAAAAATCTCCGACTAATAAAATGCAAAACCACCAATAAATGTTGATGAAAAAATACTTAGCGCAACTTGCTCAACACCGAGAAAAATCAAGTCTCTCAGACTGGTCCATGGGGGTGCTAGGGGGTAGAAAAATGCAATTTTCGCGTTTTTCAGGGCGGAAAAAAAATCTCCGACTCATAATAAGCAAAACCACCAACAAACGTTGATGAGCAAATATTCAGCGCAACTCCCTCAATCCCCAGAAAAATCAAGTCTCTCAGACTGGACCAAGGGGGCGTTAGGGGGTGGAAAAATGAAATTTTCGCTTTTTTCGGGAGGAAAAAAAATCTCCGACTAATAAAATGCAAAACCACCAATAAATGTTGATGAAAAAATACTTAGCGCAACTTCCTCAACCCCCAGAAAAATCAAGTCTCTCAGACTGGACCAAGGGGGCGTTAGGGGGTGGAAAAATGAAATTTTCGCTTTTTTCGGGAGGAAAAAAAATCTCCGACTAATAAAATGCAAAACCACCAATAAATGTTGATGCAAAAATACTTAGCGCAAATTCGTCAACCCCCAGAAAAATCAAGTCTCTCAGACTGGTCCAAGGGGGTGCTAGGGGGTAGAAAAATGAAATTTTCGCGTTTTTCGGGAGGAAAAAAAATCTCCGACTAATAAAATGCAAAACCACCAATAAATGTTGATGCAAAAATACTTAGCGCAAATTCGTCAACCCCCAGAAAAATCAAGTCTCTCAGACTGGTCCAAGGGGGTGCTAGGGGGTGGAAAAGTGAAATTTTCGGATAGTTCAGGGAGGAAAAAAAAATCTCCAACTAATAATAAGCAAAATGACCAACAAACGTTGATGAGAAAATATCCAGCGAAACTCCCTCAATCCCCAGAAAAATCATGAAGTCTCTCACACTGGTCCAAGGGGGTTCTAGGGGGTGGAAAAATAAAATTTTCGCGTTTTTCGGGAGGAAAAAAAATCTCCGACTAATAAAATGCAAAACCACCAATAAATGTTGATGAAAAAATACTTAGCGCAACTTCCTCAACCCCCAGAAAAATCAAGTCTCTCAGACTGGTCCAAGGGTTGCTAGGGGGTGGAAAAATGAAATTCCGGCGTTTTTCTGGGGGAAAAAAATCTCCGACTAATAAAATGCAAAACCACCAATAAATGTTGATGAAAAAATACTCAGCGCAATTCCCTCAACCCCCAGAAAAATCATCAAGTCTCTCAGACTGGTCCAAGGGGGTGCTAGGGGGTGGAAAAATGAAATTCCGGCGTTTTTCTGGGGGAAAAAAATCTCCGACTAATAAAATGCAAAACCACCAATAAATGTTGATGAAAAAATACTCAGCGCAATTCCCTCAACCCCCAGAAAAATCATCAAGTCTCTTAGACTGGTCCAAGGGGGTGCTAGGGGGTGGAAAAATGAAATTTTCGGATAGTTCAGGGGGGAAAAAAAATCTCCAACTAATAATAAGCAAAATCACCAACAAACGTTGATGAGAAAATATTCAGCGCAACTCCCTCAACCCCCAGAAAAATCATCAAGTCTCTCAGACTGGTCCAAGGGGGTGCTAGGGGGTGGAAAAATGAAATTTTCGGATAGTTCAGGGGGGAAAAAAAATCTCCAACTAATAATAAGCAAAATCACCAACAAACGTTGATGAGAAAATATTCAGCGCAACTCCCTCAACCCCCCGAAAAAGTATCAAGTCTCTCAGGCTGGTACAAGGGGGTGATAGGGGGTAGAAAAATGGAATTTTCACGTTTTTCGGGGGAAAAAAATTCTCCGACTCATAATAAGCAAAACCACCAACAAATGTT
>NW_021680532.1:75357-75987 GCF_001412515.2 Diachasma alloeum | reverse complement strand
TGGTCCAAGGGGGTACTAGGGGGTGGAAAAATAAAATTTTCGCGTTTTTCGGGAGGAAAAAAGATGTCCGACTACTAAAATGCAAAACCACCAATAAATGTTGATGAAAAAATTCTCAGCGCAACTCCCTCAACCCCCAGAAAAATCATCAAGTCTCTCAGACTGGTCCAAGGGGGTGCTAGGGTGTAGAAAAATGAAATTTTCGCGTAGTTCAGGGGGAAAAAAAAAATCTTCAACTAATAATAAGCAGAACTACCTACAAATGTTAATGAAAAAATACTCAGTGCAGCTCCCCGTACCCCCAGAAAAATCATTAAGTCTCTCAGGCTGGTCCAAGGGGGTGCTAGGGGGTAGAAAAGTGAAATTTTCGCGTTTTTCGGGGGGAAAAAAATTCTCCAACTAATAATAAGCAAAACCACCAACAAACGTTGATGAGAAAATATTCAGCGCAACTCCCTCAATCCCCAGAAAAATCATCAAGTCTCTCAGGCTGGTCCAAGGGGGTGCTCGGGTGTGGAAAAATGAATTTTTCGCCTATTTTAGGGGGGAAAAAATCTCCAACTAATAATAAGCAAAACCACCAACAAACGTTGATGAGAAAATATTCAGCGCAACTCCCTCAACCCCCAG
>NW_021680532.1:71689-75172 GCF_001412515.2 Diachasma alloeum | reverse complement strand
AAAAAATCTCCAACTAATAATAAGCAAAACCACCAACAAACGTTGATGAGAAAATATACAGCGCAACTCCCTCAACCCCCAGAAAAATCATCGGGTCTCTCAGACTGGTCCAAGGAGGTGCTAGGGGGTAGTAAAAAGAAATTTTCGCTTTTTTCAGGGGGGAAAAACAATCTCCGACTCATAATAAGTAAAACCACCAATAAATGTTGATGAAAAAATACGTAGCGCAACTTCCTCAACATCCAGAAAAATCAAGTCTCTCAGGCTGGTCCAAGGGGGTGCTAGGGGGTAGAAAAATCAAATTTTCGCGTTTTTTACGGCGGAAAAAAAATCTCCGACTCATAATAAGTAAAACCACCAATAAATGTTGATGAAAAAATACGTAGCGCAACTTCCTCAACCCCCAGAAAAATCATCAAGTCTCTCAGACTGGTCCAAGGGGGTGCTAGGGGGTAGAAAAATCAAATTTTCGCGTTTTTTACGGCGGAAAAAAAATCTCCGACTCATAATAAGCAAAACCACCAACAACTGTTGATAGGAAAATACTCAGTGCAACTCCCCCTTCCCTCAGAAAAATCATCAAGTCTCTCAGACTGGACCAAGGGGGTGCTAGGGGGTGGAAAAATGAAATTTTCGCTTTTTTCTGGAGGAAAAAAAATCTCCGACTAATAAAATGCAAAACCACTAATAAATGTTGATGAAAAAATACTTAGCGTAACTTCCTCAACCCCCAGAAAAATCAAGTCTCTCAGACTGGTCCAAGGGGGTGCTAGGGGGGGAAAAATGAAATTTTCTCGTTTTTCGGGAGTAAAAAAAATCTCCGACTAATAAAATGCAAAACCACCAATAAAGTTGATGAAAAAATACTTAGCGCAACTTCCTCAACCCCCAGAAATATCAAGTCTCTCAGGCTGGTCTAAGCGGGTGCTAGGGGGTGGAAAAATGAAATTTTCGCATAGTTCAGGGGGAAAAAAAAATCTCCAACTAATAATAAGCAAAACCACCAACAAATGTTATTGAAAAAATACTCAGTGCAACTCCCCCTACCCCGAGAAAAATCATCAAGTCTCTCAGGCTGGTCCAAGGGGGTGCTAGCGGGTAGAAAAATGAAATTTTCGCGTTTTTCGGGGGGAAAAATTCTCCTACTAATAATAAACAAAACCATCAACAAACGTTGATGAGAAAATATTCAGCGCAATTCCCTCAATCCCCAGAAAAATCAAGTCTCTCAGACTGGTACAAGGGGGTGCTAGGGGGTGGAAAAATGAAATTTCCACGTTTTGCGGGGAGAAAAAAAATCTCCGACTAATAAAATGCACAACCACCAATAAATGTTAATGAAAAAATACTCAGCGCAACTCCCTCAACCCCCAGAAAAATCATCAAGTCTCTGAGACTGGTCTAAGGGGGTGCTAGGTGGTGGAAAAATTAAATTTTCGGGTAGTTCAGGGGAGAAAAAAAATCTCCAACTAATAATAAGTAAAACCACCAACAAACGTTGATGAGAAAATATTACGCGCAACTCCCTCAACCCCCAGAAAAATTATCAAGTCTCTCAGACTGGTCCAAGGGGGTGCTAGGGGGTGGAAAAATGAAATTTTCGCGTTTTTCGGGGGGAAAAAAATCTCCGACTAATAAAATGCAAAACCACCAATAAATGTTGATTAAAAAATACTCAGCGCAACTCCCTCAACCCCCAGAAAAATCATCAAGTCTCTCAGACTGTTCCAAGGGGTGCTAGGGGGTGGAAAAATGAAATTTTCGGGTAGTTCAGGGGGGAAAAAAAAACTCCAACTAATAATAAACAAAACCACCAACATACGTTGATGAGAAAATATTCAGCGCAACTCCCTCAACCCCCAGAAAAATCATCAAGTCTCTCAGACTGTTCCAAGGGGTGCTAGGGGGTGGAAAAATGAAATTTTCGGGTAGTTCAGGGGGGAAAAAAAAACTCCAACTAATAATAAACAAAACCACCAACATACGTTGATGAGAAAATATTCAGCGCAACTCCCTCAACCCCCAGAAAAATCATCAAGTCTCTCAGACTGTTCCAAGGGGTGCTAGGGGGTGGAAAAATGAAATTTTCGGGTAGTTCAGGGGGGAAAAAAAACTCCAACTAATAATAAACAAAACCACCAACATACGTTGATGAGAAAATATTCAGCGCAACTCCCTCAATCCCCAGAAAAATCAAGTCTCTCAGACTGTTCCAAGGGGTGCTAGGGGGTGGAAAAATGAAATTTTCGGGTAGTTCAGGGGGGAAAAAAAACTCCAACTAATAATAAACAAAACCACCAACATACGTTGATGAGAAAATATTCAGCGCAACTCCCTCAATCCCCAGAAAAATCAAGTCTCTCAGACTGTTCCAAGGGGGTGCTAGGCGGTGGACAAATGAAATTTCCGCGTTTTTCGGGGGGAAAAAAAATCTCCGACTAATAAAATGCACAACAGTAGAGGTATAGGGCCGGTTCTGGCCCAACCATTTTGGGAAGGGTCTGGGGGTGACCCGCGAATGGGTGGTGGGATGGGATTAATTAATTCGCGGTGTTAATTCGCGGTTTCGATTCGCGGTTTTAATTCGCGGTTTAGTTCGCGGTTTTGATTCACGGTTGTAATTCGCGGTTTTGATTCGCGGTTTTAGTTTGCGGATTTCACGTTTCGTCGATTGGGGGGAGGGGGGCTTTTAACATTATTGAGATTGTATCAGAGATAAGAAGCGTTAAGTGCAAAAGGTCATCGATCTGAAATTCTTGGGTGGACCATATAACGATTTCATTCTAGTCCAGTTCTTAAAACCAACTAAGGAGTAGTAGAACGCTTTTTAGAGGACAAAGGAAAAAACAATATTTTAATTTTATTTTTTTTATTGATGAAATTTTTCAAAATTACAATGTATTAGTTTCTAAGAAAATACATAAATATTATTTTTAAAAAACAGTTCTTTTTTAATGTTAAAATTCATGACATTCATCACAATCCCTTATCATCGGTGTCGGCCCATCAAACGTATCTCCTTCAGTAGTTTTATAATGCTCTGAACATCTTCTGCATCTTTTGATGTACCAATCATTTTTCATCATATCAGTCAACTTGCCCCAAGCCTGCTCAACATCGCATGCGGCGATTGAGCTTATGAATGAATGCGGGAGATATGCAATATCCTCACGATCCATTAAACTTAAATTTTTCAATTCATAATAAATGTCCAGGGATCGACCAACCGATCGTACAGTCTTTGTTTTCATCATCATCCAGTTTTTGAGTAGTTGCACATTTTTTACCGCACATGCCTTGTTCTGTGTGTAACGATGTAAATAACAGATGGGGGCTGGTAATTCCGTGAACTTAGAGAGTGACGGGCAATCATCGTAACTTTCTTCGATATTAATCACCGGAGGTGCCGGTCCAACCATTTTTTGCAGCCTTTTTTTCTTATCTTCACCTTTCACATAAATTTTATCAATATTGTCCCACTCT
>NW_021680532.1:67576-71338 GCF_001412515.2 Diachasma alloeum | reverse complement strand
ACTTGTTGATCATAATATGACGATTGAAAATTTGAATACATGTCATAAAGTATAGAATACTGATTCTTACCCATATCTATATCTAAATTACCATACGGATAACATTGAGAGTTTAAGAATAATTTAACATCTGCTATATTACAATGATCAAAATTACTAGCATTTTTCTTATCACTATTTTTTCGCGCTATTTGAAATCCTAGAACGACATAGCGAGGCTTTTCGAGCTGGGTTGCGATTTTCACCGTCCACACATGTTTTGTCGTCTGGGGGAGCATTGGATACTCATACAACTCCCATGATCTGAAGCTCATCGGTATTGGCGGATCTTTTTGGATGAAATTAAGCAATTGAGTTTTTTTAGCATCCGATAATGTTACATATGGGATTAACCACTCGATTTTATTCAAGGTGACTTTTACATCTTCTTTATCTAGTTGAACTATCGCATTATTATCTCTATGAGCTCTGATCAAAACAAGCTCATGTTTGACATTAACCATAATCTTCAGCAAACCCCAATAGCATACTCAGTGGTATAGATACATCGAAGCGGCCTCCATCATCAAATAAACTCAATTTCTCTTGCACACCCAACCATCCGGCATTTTCCATACGCTGGACAAGTAGCTCGGGTGGTGCCACCGGGTGGCCTACTGTAGCAACTCTCGGGGGGCCAGTCAGTCTGTTTACTACCGAAACGTGTGTTATGGAGCCCACAGAAAAATCACCACAAATTCCACAGAAATTGTCGAAACGTAATTGCTGTGTTGTGAATTGTTTCAACAATGCAAAAAATAGTCCTAGAATGCATTTTTACACATTTCCAAATCGTCCATAGGAGGCTGAAAGGAAAGAAAATGTAAATTAATGTAAATTCAGTTCTGATCGACATTTTGAGAAATATCTTGAATATAATGGAGACAGCGAAATTGGCATAGAAACTTTTTGGAGAGAATTTTAAGAGCTACAAAAGAGGTCTCTATGTGAATCCCACGATTTTCCTCAGATTTCGAGATATGTGACAAAAACTCAACCGAGGACGGAGTCAACTTGTTGCTCTCCACCACCTCAATGCGGAGTTAATTTTTACTTTTAATGGACTATTTTATATTAGGGCATATTTACCTGAACGACTGGGGAGTAAATATTCTCTTTTTTACGGGTGCTATGTGCCCCAGGAGTTTCTCGGATTACTGATCCACAGATACGTCTATCATTTCCATGGATGAGTTCTCTCACGTCACTGACATGATAACTTTTTACTAATTTTGTGCCTTTACTGATTGATTTAGGCCGGAAGGCCGATAAATCGACCTCTTGAAACCCACTTTTAATTATGACTCATTTGACATTATATGATACTTTAATGAATTAGGAAAAAAAACTTAATGTAACGACTAATACCATGTAAGCATATGAGTGTCAGCTGGAGCGGCCCTCCGAGAGTTGTGTAGAATGTCCACGAGACAGCGTGGAAACCGCGCGCCCCTGGAACTTGTCTAGCGTATAGAATTGTTTTGATTCGGTGTCAATGAGACAAGTTTTTTCATGAGAGTAGTTTCTTGACTTTATCAATTTCAATAGCGTTAATTTCATAGCGGATCTCTTGAAATAGATGACATATGGGATTATTTACGAATGTCGTTAAAGTCACTTTGGTGTTGTCAGCTTTCAGCAATTTACCAGTGATATGTAAATGACTTTTGCTTGGTAAAATGCAGAGATCTTGATTTTGCACAGTGATACGAATCTCATCACTATTATCAAGCCCTGTGGAAGCATATGGCTGATGTGCATGGATCTCATAATGGGCGATGGACTCCTCAAACACTGGTGGAATTTTTATATTCAGACTTTCTTCCATGGTATCCAACAAGAGGAAAAATATTTTCATTTGGCAAAAACCCCTTTTCCACTTTTTTCACGACGAGGCCGAGACTCTGGAGAAATTTTACGTTCTGAGGTGTTAACACCTTGAAGCCAACACGCGAACTGATTGAAGAGGGACATGACTGGTTATTTTTATAGGAATAGCCAATCTTTCGATTGTATACAATGCCCATGATTATGTAACAGGCTTGATATGTAGTCTGATAGTGATTGACTCATCCCTCAAATTCACCAAGCCACCGTTTTGATCAACAATTCGTAGCTGTAGTTCAGTTATTGTTCTTACAGAAACTGGTAAATAAATCACTTGTGATGGCACTTCTATAATTTTATAACCTGGGGGCACAACTGGAAAAAATTCATGTATTGTATGAACTTTATCACTATTGTTGTATGCACCTGTAGTGATATTACATTCGACTCGTATGGCATTCACTTTAAGAATGGTTACAGGTTGATCAGATTCATGAGTTTTATTAGCTTCCAAAATTCTAGGAGTGAAGCCGAGAAGTCGACNATTAAGAATGGCTACAGGTTGATCAGATTCATGTGTTTTATTAGCTTTCAAAATTCTAGGAGTGAAGCCGAGAAGTCGACCTATCGAATCAGTAGGTCGCAAGTCCAAATTCTTATTACAAATTATTTCACTTCGTAAAGTATTATTATTGCTTTTGACATTTATAGTAATATCACTTTTTTCCACACTTTTTATCATAAATTTCGCAATATCATCTATTTCATAACTCCCCGTGGGGATAGTAATAACTGTATTCCCTATATGTAATTTGTTATTGCTGGTATCAACATTTGGTATAGAATTGAAAGTTAGAAATTCCACTAGACCAAGAACATAATTTTTCTCAGGAGAAAGTTCAATTGGTGGAAAATATTGTACTTCCAATACTGACGATGTCCCTGAGACTGTCAACGTTAATGAATCGCTCATGATTTCTCGATATCAACTGATAGAAAAATCATCAATACTCCNGAAATTCTTATTACAAATTAATTCACTTCGTAAAGTATTATTATTGCTTTTGATATTTATAGTAATATCACTTTTTTCCACACTTTTTATCATAAATTTCGCAATATCATCTATTTCATAACTCCCCGTGGGGATAGTAATAACTGTATTCCCTATATGTAATTTGTTATTGCTGGTATCAACATTTGGTATAGAATTGAAAGTTAGAAATTCCACTAGACCAAGNCGTAGGAATAGTAATAACTGTATTCGCTATATGTAATTTGTTATTGCTTGTTCAACATTTGGTATAGAATTGAAAGGTAGAAATTCCACTGTACCAAGAACATAATTTTTCCTGGAGAAAGGAGAAAGTTCAATTGGTGGAAAATATTGTACTTCCAATACTGACGATGTCCCTGAGACTGTCAACGTTAATGAATCGCTCATGATTTCTCGATATCAACTGATAGAAAAATCATCAATACTCCTCCTTATATAAGCGTCCAATGAGAAAGGCTAAACATAAATGTCCACAATTATATGTATTCCAGTCCTGAAAACGCTCGTGATTATATTTTATGCTACCAACTCCAAGGTAATTGAAAAGTTCTGTTGGAGGTTGTAGGTTCCCAAAACTATCGAAATAGGTAACATCATTCCCTATTTTTCTATATGCAACCCAATGAGTCCCAGGACCTTCTTTATCATCCAAATTAATAATGGCTGATTCATTTTTCAATGGTCCATTTTTCGGTAATCCATTACGCATGAAAACACCGCGAAAATGCAGAATTTTCATGAGTTGTGCATATTTTTTGAGATCTCCGTCTGTTAGTGCCCTGCGTGGTAGCTTCATTAATAGTTTTTTGGCTTCAGGTATAAGCCCATGCCTTTCTTAT
>NW_021680532.1:59778-62108 GCF_001412515.2 Diachasma alloeum | reverse complement strand
ATTTCATAACTCCCCGTGGGGATAGTAATAACTGTATTCCCTATATGTAATTTGTTATTGCTGGTATCAACATTTGGTATAGAATTGAAAGTTAGAAATTCCACTAGACCAAGAACATAATTTTTCTCAGGAGAAAGTTCAATTGGTGGAAAATATTGTACTTCCAATACTGACGATGTCCCTGAGACTGTCAACGTTAATGAATCGCTCATGATTTCTCGATATCAACTGATAGAAAAATTATCAATACTCCTCCTTATATAAGCGTCCAATGAGAAAGGCTAAACATAAATGTCCGCAATTATATGTATTCCAGTCCTGAAAACGCTCGTGATTATATTATATGCTACCAACTCCAAGGTAATTGAAAAGTTCTGTTGGAGGTTGTAGGTTCCCAAAACTATCGAAATAGGTAACATCATTCCCTATTTTTCTATATGCAACCCAATGAGTCCCAGGACCTTCTTTATCATCCAAATTAATAATGGCTGATTCATTTTTCAATGGTCCATTTTTCGGTAATCCATTACGCATGAAAACACCGCGAAAATGCAGAATTTTCATGAGTTGTGCATATTTTTTGAGATCTCCGTCTGTTAGTGCCCTGCGTGGTAGCTTCATTAATAGTTTTTTGGCTTCAGGTATAAGCCCATGCCTTTTTTATAGGGTTTGAGATGTAAACCTCGACCGAGTGCAACAGGCTCCATTGCTTCATTATGCCTCTTACTTTCCGCAAGTTGTTGTTTGGCAGCTTTGGCGCTATTAACAGCTTTAGCGATTCCAGCTGCCCCGCCAGCCAAAGCCCCCGTGGCGCTTAGACCTGCAAATAGCGGTACGAGAAAAGGTAAAATTCCCCCAACTCTCGAAGGGACAGGTATCACTCGGGGAATACTAACCCGACCTCTCCCTCCATTCTGCTTTACGGCTACTTTAGCACCACTAAGAGCCGTTTTGATAGCATCAGCTGAGCCATTATTTAATTTAATCGACTTTTTAGCAGCTCGAAGGATCGCCCCAAATGTAACCTTTTTCTTGGACTTTCCCCTCCTCCTCTTCACCCCTAAACCTGATTTCTTTACACCCGTGCCTGATTTCTTCACCCCCAAACTTGATTTCCTCACACTTAAACTTGATTTCTTCACTTTCGAACTTGATTTTCTCACGCCTAAACTTGATTTGCTCACTCTCGAACCTGATTTTCTTACATCCATACCTAATTTCGGTTTAGCCTTCATCGCGTTTGTTACAAATAAAGCTGCCGCTTTTTCTCCTAGAGTAGCGTCTGGGGCTGAAACACGTCGCCAAGCTTTTTCTGCAAGCACCTGATCAGCCTCGTGTCGCACTGCAATGTTTTCACGATTTTTCGAATATGCAATGTCATGAACCTTACAGGCTGAGTCGAGAGGATTGATCCCAGGATCTCCACGAGCTAATCTTTTCCCTAACTTGGTACCTGGCCCACAATACTGATAACCTGGCAGATGCAATTCGACGGGGAGTTTGTTAATTATTTTATTCATTAAACCTTTACCCTTCTTGCGAGTAATGTGCACAATCATGTCTGTAACGGAACTGAGTGATTTTGCTTTAAAACCCTCAATTTATAGGTTTTCTCTTCAGTTGACATAAAGATGGAGTTCAGTACACATCCCAGCAGTTTACCAGTCATTAACTTTGATTCAGTGACTGTGAAAGATATTAATCAACCAAAACGTCATGGTTCACTGTTACCAAATACTATTCGCGCTGTTTTCTGTGGCCCATCAAATTGTGGGAAAACTAATGCTTTACTGAGTCTCATAATTCATCCCAATGGCTTGAGATTTTCGAATATTTATGTATATTCAAAGTCTCTCAATCAACCGAAATATCAATTTTTACAAAATTTACTGGAACCTCTGAATGACTTGAACTATTGTCCATTCTACGATAATGAAGAGGTAGTGGCGGTGGATAACGCGAATGAGAATTCTCCGTTCATTTTTGATGATGTGGCTTGCGAGAAACAAAACAACATTAAGGCATATTTTTGTATGGGACGAGATAAAAAAGTTGATAGTTTTTATTTATGTCAATCGTATGCTCGTATCCCGAAGCATTTAGTGCGTGATAATGTTAATTTCTTGGTACTATTCAAACAGGACGAAATGAATTTAAGGCATGTTTATAATGATCATGTGAATACAGATATGTCATTTGATAAATTTAAACAATTATGCTCTATATGTTGGAAGAAAAATTATTCGTTTTTAGTTATCGATAAAGATAGTGATGTTAATGAGGGTAGATATAGGAAGAATTTCGACTGTTTTGTTCAGATAAATAATGAT
>NW_021680532.1:56222-57371 GCF_001412515.2 Diachasma alloeum | reverse complement strand
AACAAAAATGAGGTGAAGCCTTTTAACTTGAAATATCGACAAAGTTTCGCACATAAGAGTACCCCGAAGGGGCTTAAATTAGATCCGTGGGATGGGGAGACTTCTGAGGATGCGGTCAAATTTGATGATTCTTTATTCGATCAGACATTGAATGAGACAATCATTCCATCTCACAATGATACTATAGTTCCATCCCTCAAAAATCGGCATGATGATACTACAGTTCCAGTCATTGAAAAATCACCGTCTGACGACGAAGAAACCGATGGCGATGCAAATAGCTTCGATCCTGACACTCTTACAGGAAAATATTTAGCAAAAATCGGTACATCTCAATGGGATAAGGCTTATGGTGTTCGAAAACTTACACACAATTTCATGATAGGAGACTCCCCAATATTTTTTGATGATGAATATATAAAAGTAAAAACCATGAAATATGCCTGTACTGAAGGATTACTGGAACTACTGTTCATGAAAAAACCCAATGATACTTTAATTAGTGAGAGTGATATTACTGCATATAAAAATATAATTCTTGCAACTAATGGGCATCAAAAAAATTATAAACCTCGTGGAGGTATCCGAGAGACGAAGGGTGAAAAATATGAAAAATATATCTCACGGTTGAATGGGTCAAAGTACGCCGGCACAGGGCTTCTACCTGCTTTTATGAGAGCTCGGAGACCCAACACGGTGGATTATGTCTATTGGGACGATCCAAATGAACTTGTTGACCGCCTGCGATTACTCGTAGCTTCACAGGGAGCAGGGAATCCGAGTGACGATAATTAAATTATTTCAATTATCGAAGAACTTCGAGAGGCTTCAATTATATATTAGACTATGCACATTATCAATCGTTATCATTTGTGAAATGAGTGTTGATGTGTTCGGTCGTCACTTAACCTCCGATAGTGGTTACAACAATCGAGGCCCACCTGGAGTTGGATATCAATTCACTGCAGAGGGCAACTATGACCTTCTCGATAAGAGGTTGAGTAATGTTGCCCCACCAGTGGACCCTCATGATGCTGTAACATTGGAGACTCCGAATATAAGAACCACAGAATTGCAAATTGAAACGAAACGAAAATTCGCAGATATTAATAGGCGAATTGGCAGATTAATGAGAACGGTGGAAAAAAT
>NW_021680532.1:55733-56076 GCF_001412515.2 Diachasma alloeum | reverse complement strand
CTTACGCAAAAAGCAATAATGGAAATAGATTTTTGCTCACTGTAATAGACAATTTTTCAAAGTTTGCATGGGCGGAGCCGATAAAGAGGAAAAACGCACAAGATGTCACGAGAGCTATGAGTTCCATTCTTCAACGGGGGCGTTTACCCAAACATTTACACGTTGATGGTGGAAAAGAATTCTACAATTCTGAGTTTCAAGCATTGATGAAAAAATATAACATTAATTTGTACTCTACCTTTAGTAATTTAAAGGCGTCTATATGTGAAAGATTCAATCGAACATTGAAAAGTAAAATGTGGCTACAGTTTAGTTTGCGAGGAAATTATAAGTGGATTGATAT
>NW_021680532.1:53540-53844 GCF_001412515.2 Diachasma alloeum | reverse complement strand
TCTCGGAAATTTTCGAAAATATCTGTCAATAATAAGACATCAGTCTTCAGATATAAGTCGGAATATTCACCCAGAGTTTTGATGTCAAAATTCCTCCAGATGTTGCAAGCATGACTCTAGTCCTCGTCAGATATGTCAGCATCATTTAATTCTGAATAAAAATGTTTTTTACCGGGTAAATTTCCTTCATCAAGTTTTTCCCNTATGATTGGATTGTGATGAATGTCATGAATTTTAACATTAAAAAAGAACTGTTTTTTAAAAATAATATTTATGTATTTTCTTAGAAACTAATACATTGTAA
>NW_021680532.1:50615-53262 GCF_001412515.2 Diachasma alloeum | reverse complement strand
ATATTGTTTTTTCCTTTGTCCTCTAAAAAGCGTTCTACTCCTCTTTAGTTGGTTTTAAGAACTGGTCTAGAATGAAATCGTTGTATGGTCCACCCAAGAATTTCAGCTCTATTTTACGCTCCGAAACAAGCATCTGGAAATTTTACCATTCCTCCTGTTCAGTATTGAAATAATTGGCTGCTCTTTTTGTCGCAAAGACTGCATGCTCCCCATCCAAATGGAAAATCACACTTTCCCCGAATTTTGGTTTTGCCTTCTGAACGGCTGTGATGGCGTAGATTTTTTCTGGCTCCAACTCTGCCATTTTCTTCAGAGGAAGATTCTCCCTCTTCGAGACACTGTTGAATTTTTCAAAGTTCATGCTTCTGGTTTTACGATGTTGGTCTTCTGGAGATCTGAGCACAACACTTCAATGTCACTTTTCAATTGAATGATTCTCTTCAATCGGTCGATATCGTTCAGCAGACGCTCAAGTCTATGTTTCAACTCAGGAGTTTTGTTCAAAGCTTGTTGTCGTCGAATGAAGTACTTCTTCATGAGGCGGGGTGAAAAATACTGATGCTGTGCCCTTGACCTTGGAGTGTTATATAATCCTCCCCCCCCCACTCCTTTTTTTCTCATAGAATGAAGGGGCGGAGGTGATCTTTTAAAAAAGTGAAAGTTTTCCTCAACTCTGCATAAAATGTTTTCTCAACATTTCCTGGAATTGCTCTGCTGTGATGACTCATTCTTCTTATCTCAGGAATTTAAGGAATGTGACACTTTCTCTTTTCCAGGAATTGTAAAAAAAAGATTTATGACCTTTTGCACTTAACCTTTCTTATCTTTGATACAATCTCAAGAATGTTAAAAGCCCCCCTCCCAATCGACGAAACGTGAAAACCGCGAACTAAAACCGCGAATCAAAATCGCGAATTAAAGCCGCGAATTACAACCGTGAATCAAAACCGCGAACTAAACCGCGAATTAAAGCCGCGAATTAAACTCGTGAATCAAAACCGCGAATCAAAACCGTGAACTAAACCGCGAATTAACACCGCGAACTAAATCGCGAATTAAAACCACGAATTGAAACGCGAATTAAAACGCGAATTAATATACCCAACCTCCCCACCATCCACTCATGGGGACTCTCTCATAGCTCTTGACCCCCGAATCGACGAAAAGTGAACACCGCGAATTAAAACCGCGAATCGAAACCGCGAATTAATTAATCCCATCCCACCACCCATTCGCGGTTCACCCCCAGACCCTTCCCAAAATGGTTGAGCCAGAACCGGCCCTATACCTCTACTCACAACCACCAATAAATGTTGATGAAAAAATACTCAGCGCAACTCCCTCAACCCCTAGAAAAATCATCAAGTCTCTCAGACTGGTCCAAGGGGGTGCTAGGGGGTAGAAAAATGAAATTTTCGCGTTTTTCAGGGGGGAAAAAAAATCTCCGACTCATAATAAGCAAAACCACCAACAAATGTTAATGAAAAAATACTCAGTGCAACTCCCCCTACCCCCAGAAAAATCATCAAGTCTCTCAGACTGGTCCAAGGGGGTGCTAGGGGGTGGAAAAATGTAATTTTCGCGTTTTTCGGGGGAAAAAAAATCTCCGACTCATAATAAGCAAAACCACCAACAAATGTTAATGAAAAAATACTCAGTGCAACTCCCCCTACCCCCAGAAAAATCATCAGGTCGTTCAGAGTAGTCCAAGGGGGTGCTAGGGGGTGGAAAACTGAAATTTCCGCGTTTTTCGGGGGGAAAAAAATTTTCCGACTAATAAAATGCAAAACCACCAATAAATATTGATGAAAAAATACTCAGCGCAACTCCCTCAACGCCTAGAAAAATCATCAAGTCTCTCAGACTGGTCCAAGGGGGTGCTAGGGGGTGGAAAAATGAAATTTTCGCGTAGATTAGGGGGGAAAACAAAATCTCCAACTAATAATAAGCAAAACCACCAACAAACGTTCATGAGAAAATATTCAGCGCAACTCCCTCAACCCCCAGAGAAATCATCAAGTCTCTCAGACTGGTCCAAGAGGGTGCTAGGGGGTAGAAAAATGAAATTGTCGCCTATTTCAGGGGAGAAAAAATTCTCCAACTAATAATAAGCAAAACCACCAACAAACGTTGATGAGAAAATATTCAGCGCAACTCCCTCAACCCCCAGAAAAATCATCAAGTCTCTCAGGCTGGTCCAAGGGGGTGCTAGGGGGTGGAAAAATGAAATTTTCGCGTTTTTCGGGAGGAAAAAAAATCTCCGACTAATAAAATGCAAAACCACCAATAAATGTTGATGAAAAAATACTTAGCGCAACTTCCTCAACCCCCAGAAAAATCAAGTCTCTCAGACTGGTCCAAGGGGGTGCTAGGGGGTGGAAAAATGAAATTTTCGCGTTTTTCGGGAGGAAAAAAAATCTCCGACTAATAAAATGCAAAACCACCAATAAATGTTGATGAAAAAATACTTAGCGCAACTTCCTCAACCCCCAGAAAAATCAAGTCTCTCAGACTGGTCCAAGGGGGTGCTAGGGGGTGGAAAAATGAAATTTTCGCGTTTTTCGGGAGGAAAAAAAATCTCCGACTAATAAAATGCAAAACCACCAATAAATGTTGATGAAAAAATACTCAGCGCAACTCCCTCAAC
>NW_021680532.1:50212-50337 GCF_001412515.2 Diachasma alloeum | reverse complement strand
GATGGGAAAATACTCAGTGCAACTCCCCCTACCCTCAGAAAAATCGTCAAGTCTCTCAGGCTGGTCCAAGGGGATGCTAGGGGGTGGAAAAATGAAATTTTCGGGTAGTTCAGGGGGGAAAAAAA
>NW_021680532.1:48773-49924 GCF_001412515.2 Diachasma alloeum | reverse complement strand
TCTCTCAGACTGGTCCAAGGGGGTGCTAGGGGGTAGAAAAATGAAATTTTCGCGTTTTTTGGGTAAAAAAAATTCTCCGACTCATAATAAGCAAAACCACCAACAAATGTTAATGAAAAAATACTCAGTGCAACTCCCCCTACCCCCAGAAAAATCATCAAGTCTCTCAGACTGGTCCAAGGGGGTGCTAGGGGGTAGAAAAATGAAATTTTCGCGTTTTTCAGGGGGGAAAAAAAATCTCCGACTCATAATAAGCAAAACCACCAACAACTGTTGATGGGAAAATACTCAGTGCAACTCCCCCTACCCTCAGAAAAATCATCAAGTCTCTCAGACTGGTCCAAGGGGGTGCTAGGGGGTGGAAAAATAAAATTTTCGCGTTTTTCGGGAGAAAAAAAAATCTCCGACTAATAATACGCAAAACCACCAATAAATATTGATGAAAAAATACTCAGCGCAACTCCCTCAACCCTCAGAAAAATCATCAAGTCTCTCAGACTGGTCCAAGGGGGTGCTAGGGGGTGGAAAAATAAAATTTTCGCGTTTTTCGGGCGAAAAAAAAATCTCCGACTAATAATACGCAAAACCACCAATAAATATTGATGAAAAAATACTCAGCGCAAATCCCTCAACCCTCAGAAAAATTATCAAGTCTCTCAGATTGGTCCAAGGGGGTGCTAGGGGGTGGAAAAATAAAATTTTCGCGTTTTTCGGGAGAAAAAAAAATCTCCGACTAATAATACGCAAAACCACCAATAAATATTGATGAAAAAATACTCAGCGCAACTCCCTCAACCCTCACAAAAATTATCAAGTCTCTCAGACTGGTCCAAGGGGGTGCTAGGGGGTGGAAAAATAAAATTTTCGCGTTTTTCGGGAGAAAAAAAAATCTCCGACTAATAATACGCAAAACCACCAATAAATATTGATGAAAAAATACTCAGCGCAACTCCCTCAACCCTCAGAAAAATAATCAAGTCTCTCAGACTGGTCCAAGGGGGTGCTAGGGGGTGGAAAAATGAAATTTTCGCGTAGATTAGGGGGGAAAACAAAATCTCCAACTAATAATAAGCAAAACCACCAACAAACGTTCATGAGAAAATATTCAGCGCAACTCCCTCAACCCCCAGAAAAATCATCAAGTCTCTCAG
>NW_021680532.1:47848-48560 GCF_001412515.2 Diachasma alloeum | reverse complement strand
AAAATCTCCAACTAATAATAAGCAAAACCACCAACAAACGTTCATGAGAAAATATTCAGCGCAACTCCCTCAACCCCCAGAGAAATCATCAAGTCTCTCAGGCTGGTCCAAGAGGGTGCTAGGGGGTAGAAAAATGAAATTGTCGCCTATTTCAGGGGAGAAAAAATTCTCCAACTAATAATAAGCAAAACCACCAACAAACGTTGATGAGAAAATATTCAGCGCAACTCCCTCAACCCCCAGAAAAATCATCAAGTCTCTCAGACTGGTCCAAGAACGTGCTAGGCGGTAGAAAAATGAAATTTTCGCGTTTTTCAGGGGGGAAAAAAAATCTCCGACTCATAATAAGCAAAACCACCAACAACTGTTGATGGGAAAATACTCAGTGCAACTCCCCCTACCCTCAGAAAAATAATCAAGTCTCTCAGACTGGTCCAAGGGGGTGCTAGGGGGTGGAAAAATGAAATTTTCGCGTTTTTCGGGGGAAAAAAAAATCTCCGACTAATAATACGCAAAACCACCAATAAATATTGATGAAAAAATACTCAGCGCAACTCCCTCAACCCTCAGAAAAATCATCAAGTCTCTCAGACTGGTCCAAGGGGGTGCTAGGGGGTGGAAAAATGAAATTTTTGCGTGTTTCGGGAGCAAAAAAAATCTCCGACTAATAAAATGCAAAACCACCAATAAATGTTGATGAAAAAATACTTAG
>NW_021680532.1:39487-47665 GCF_001412515.2 Diachasma alloeum | reverse complement strand
AAAATACTCAGTGCAACTCCCCCTACCCCCAGAAAAATCATCAGGTCGTTCACAGTGGTCCAAGGGCGTGCTCGGGGGTGGAAAATTGAAATTCTCGCCTATTTCAGGGGGAAAAAAAATCTCCTACTAATAATATGCAAAACCACCAATAAATGTTCATGAAAAAATATTCAGCGCAACTACTTCAATCCCTAGAAAAATCATCAAGTCTCTCAGACTGATCCAAGGGGGTGCTAGGGGGTAGAAAAATGAATCTGGGGGTAGGGGGAGTTGCACTGAGTATTTTTTCATTAACATTTGTTGGTGGTTTTGCTGATTATGAGTCGGAAATTTCATTTTTCCACCCCCTAGCACCCCCTTGGATCAGTCTGAGAGACTTGATGATTTTTCTAGGGATTGAAGTAGTTGCGCTGAATATTTTTTCATGAACATTTATTGGTGGTTTTGCATTTTATTAGTCGGAGATTTTTTTCCTCCCGAAAAACGCGAAAATTTCATTTTTCCACCCCCTAGCACCCCCTTGGACCACTCCGAACGACCTGATCATTTTTCTGGGTGTAGGGAGAGTTGCACTGAGTATTTTTTCATTAACATTTATTGGTGGTTTTCCTTATTATGAGTCGGAGAATTTTTTTCCCCCTGAAAAACGCGAAGATTTCATTTATCCTCCCCCTAGCACCCCCTTGGACTAATCTGAAAGACTTGATGATTTTCCTGGGAGTCGAGGGTGTTTCGTTTAATCTTTTTTTATAACAATCTGCTGGTGGTTCTGGCTATTTATGGTGCAGAAATTTTTTCTTCCCAAAAAAAGACAAAAATTGAGATTGTCATCTCCCTACCACCCCCTTGACCTGAACAAAGGGGGTTGATCATATTGTGGAGGATGGGGGGGCTGTTTCGGATCATTTCGGAATTTAGAACTTAAATAGGAACAATTTTCAGTTTTCGTATTAAGGTATGGCCCCCCACAGATCCTTGCTACGGCCGTGAACTTTCGCTGCCAAGTCGGCTGCTAACTTCAGCGTCATTTGTTGATGCATACTCTTGTTCAAATACATTTTTTGTGCCTCTAAAGACACATGTTCCGATTAAACCTTATCTCCATGAGCTTGGTCTTCACAATCGGTAGCCCATTCTTCATTCGTGTCATATTGGTCACTTCATCTCGCAGTATCTCTTGCAAGTTTCCTAGAATTCACGATGCAATTCTCCTATGAGATTCTCGACATGGGAATTATATCAGGATTGTTTATCCATATGTAAACGTTGCATACGTACGAATGAATGAGAAGACGGGAGGGGATTTACCCCCGGCTCGAGCTGTGAATTGTCGATTGTAAGCCTCGGAATCATTGTTGGTGCGAATGCAGAATTATGCATCGACACAATTTCTGGAACTCGTCCTCATTGATTATTTACATAATACGCCCAATGACGAAGATCAGGAAATAATTTCCCATAATAAGAGCTTTTTTGAGAAATTATTTTTGATTCCCTTTTCAACATGATAATGTGGAAGTAGTGGAAGGGAACGCAATAGGTATTTTGGCTCTCGTGGGCATCATGTAGATCATATTTTTCATGGAGCTTCTTTCAGTTTTCAGATGATGCCTATAATGACGAAATTAGTATTAAACGTTCTTTCCATCTGGTGGAAAACACTTGAAAGCTCCAATCTAACTTACTTTGATGGAATGAAACCAACACCCCATCAGCCTTGCCAAAGGTAGAACATTTGCGAAAGTTTTAAGAGCTGCTCTCTTAAAATCACTGACGATCAATTTAACATTCTTTAGGCCTGGTACTATTTTCAATAAGCGACATAATATGTCTTCGTATAACATAGCAGTAGCCCGTCGGCATACCGCAAAAACAGCAGCAAACTAATCGACAATTATTTTACTAATCGACAATTGGTATCAATCTTGACCCCTTTTTTTGATAAATGAATAATCACCCATCAACGATTATCAATGAATTAGTCAATTATTAATCAGAATCAAAAATTAACTGATTAATGTATCAACTGTTAATACTGTTTGATGTTTTTCTCAATTATTTAAAATTTATTAATTCTAAGACTTCATCGCGGGAAAACCCCTGGACCGATTCATTCCAGTGATATTCTGATATCGTTAATGCCAATTACATAATTCATTCATAAAAAATCCTTGTCTGAGCAATTTTCAATTTTTTCTCCAGGACACTTTAGAAAAACCACTGGAGGGATTCACTTCGAAATGAAATCAAGTCTAAATTACATGAAGATCTTCCGATTGTGCTATCGATTATCTAGATCACACAATACATTCGGAAGAAATTGTCATACCCACACAATTGGGATTTCGTTCAGATGGGTTTAAAAAAGTTTTAAACGCCTTAAAACATGGAGAAATGGTAAAAAAATCTAATGATTCATTTTCGAGGTGATTACAGTAACTACTCGGTAGATTGGGAAGTTGTAAATGGTTAATTTTAATGGGCGATTAACTGGATAATCAAATGATCAATGGTTGAAATTATCCATTAATCAGTTTACTAATCATAATAATAAATAATTAATTGTTGAAATAATCAATTAATTTGATATTTAATAACTTTGTAATTGAATGACCAATTATCAAAGTAATTAGGAAGTGTACATTATTAATTATTTATGGATTGAAGAATCGATCAGTTTTTTGTGATGGTTGAGGATTGATCTGACAATCAGATAATTGGCCATCCTGATTAATGATTATTTGATCAACAAATTAATTTACGGTTCTCATTGATGTATAAAAGGATAATAGTAATTACTGTAGGCCTGTAATTTGTCTTAATGAGGCAAACAATTATGCAGTTAGCTCCTATTAAGGTCCACGGCTCAGTTTTTACCTAAGATTTCAGGTAGTACAGCCCTGGATATTTCACGAAAATAATCTTTCCAGTCTTATAGCGCCATCAGGTAACGGAAATTGTTACTGACAATTTCATTTTAAAGGTAATAGATGTATTCGATTCCTACAATATCGATGCTAGTTTATCGGCTTGGCGCGTTGTGGACACTTTGTCCTCGTGGACAGTTTCGCCCGTGCACTATTTCATTTGTGGACAGTTCTGCTGTGCACAGTGGCGCTCCGTGTATAGATCGGTGCCGTGTACAGTTCTGACTCGGCGGATGTATCTCCCCCTCCAACACTCGAGTCAGTACCGTACGGGGCTAGTCTCCCCCAGACTCCCCACCACTACGCAACAGGCCCGAGCGGACACACGCGATAGTCGCCATCACAGTGTTCACCCGGACGACCACATGAGAGGAACCTCTCCGCGTTGCCCCCTTACGGAAATTAGTTTTGAATTAATAATCGGGGCTAAT
Organism: Diachasma alloeum; assembly: GCF_001412515.2. Lineage (NCBI taxonomy): Eukaryota > Metazoa > Arthropoda > Insecta > Hymenoptera > Braconidae > Diachasma > Diachasma alloeum. The sequence goes on along the minus strand of NW_021680532.1, from coordinate 44,307 downwards.
CAACCCAATTACCGTCGAATTCAACGCTCCAGACTATGGTAAGTACTCGTGTACTTATTTAGAGCTGATTAAAAGTGAATTAGTGCGGTTTTTAGAAAAAGAAATTGAACCACTTGGGATGGCGTCGCTACCTTGCGACAGGACGCCAGCGTCGATTATATACATGGTTTGAGAGGTAGAAAACCCTTCAAACGAACCCAAATGCGCCCTAGAAGCTACCTGAAATTATCTAAATGATAATGATGCTACCTGAATAAATCAAAATAGTAATAATGCTACCTACCATAACTTTTGGGCAAAAATTCATGCTTTATGCGTCTCGCTACGGCGATTGATGCAATTTGCTACCTGCTTCATTGTTACCTTTTTGCTTGCGACCTTTTCTCGCTCTCTTTACGTAATTATTCTATGCTACCTATTTCTTTATATTTCTCCAACTCACAAGAGTTTTGGAGGAAAAATTATGCTACCTGAATTACTCTTAAGCTACCTTTTACGCGTTTTAATACTCTTTAGCGTTCGTTGAGTTTTGGATTCCGGTTGGGCGTAGGGACGTTATCTTTTCAGTTATCTTTACTTTTATGGTTGGAATCCCGAACAAGAAAATTATCTAAGCTCTCTTACGTTCATGAATAAGCTACCTATTATTTTAGAAATCATTGGAGACCGTAAGCTACCTATTTTCATGGAGAAAACCTCCATTTCCGGGTTAGAAATGCTCCCTTCTGGTAAATCAGCCTCGTGGCTGATTCAAGCTCCCTAGCTCATATTGCTACCTTTTCGGTGAATGAGATTCCCGATTTAAATGCGTTGCAAATGGCATAAGAGTTAAGGAAACCATTACAAAGGCGCTCCAGAATTCTAAATTCGATTAATTACAGTCGAAAATAAGAAAAATTCGTACCTTTTCGTGAGCTCTCTTTTTTTTATTTCACGTAGCTACCTCAGCCGTTCTCTCTCGCACGTATGCTACCTTCCTATAGTCTCTCCCGGATTTGTGTTCCTGTCGTGGACAATACTTTGGCTTCTTTCTATCAACTTTGGATTGGGAGTGTTTTTTCTTTCATACTTAAAATTATTATTCATATATTTTCGAGTCTTCTAGATTTTAATGGACCTGTTTAGAATAATTGAGATTATTTCGAGTCACATCCATGTAATTTGGTATTTACAAGAGTTTACGATTTTGTATTAATCTCGGCAATAGCGAAACACGTCAGTACAATTATGTTTATTATTCAGTATCGACCTTACCTATCCCGTTTAGAATTTAAGACATTGGTTTATTGGTTTCTCGATCGGTGATTGGCTTTGTTAATTGATGTTTTCGTCCACGAATCCACCCCTCTTTCCATGACCCGTACACTGAGCAGCCGAGTAAATCCCGTACCCTCGTAATCCACATTTCTGCGTATGGTTTGTGATATGTTTCTTATCGTTATTGGATTTTTGGGGACAATCAGTATTTAGTTTTAAGAAAATACGGTTCCGCTTGCGGTTTGTCGATTCCGCATTGCTAAAAATCGGCTGGCGCCCTAAATACACGAAGTAAGGATTGGATGAGCTACTGATTATTCCCAGAGTCCAGTTTTAACGTTATGGTTTTTGGCGTTTCAGACTTGTCGGATTACAAGAATGAAGGTAATGAGTTGGCCGTGTTCGGATAATCGAGAATTTTGGTTTAAGGTTTATTGCGTATTTGTTGAGGCCAAAGAAAAATCATTACAAATTAATGCACTTTCATTCCACTTTGCTTGAATTTTTAGCTAAATTATCTTACTGTTTCTTTCAGTTATTCGTGCATGATGAATTCGTAACTTACGAATTGACTTTATTCTGATAAATTGAAAAAAAAGAATAGGTTGAGAAGAAATTGGTTCAAATCATAATTGATTACGTCCACTCGAACCAACATCAAATCCATCACACTAGGCTGTTTATCATTTTTTCTAGTTTTATGTTTACAATATTTGGAAATAGAATTATGATTGATATAAGGTTTTAGAATTGCCCAAGGAACTTTATAGGGTAAGAGATTGTGGAATTCTTTGAAAGATTTCGGGTTTTACACTTTTTGTCGCTTCAAGCATCGACATTCCCCCCCAACCAAGGCGTATTCAACTTAGGAGACGCATTTCATTTGCATGGTCTCTTGGTGAAAACATTCTATAAATCCTTGGCTGACGTGGGCGCAGCAACTGGAATTGGTAGAAATGAAAAATGAAAAAGACTAATAACACATAAAGTAACAATCACATGCCTTCTGCTGGATATACTTGGCTCCCTGCTTGTTTTCTCACATGTGTAACGTGACATTTTTGCATGGGGGTTAAAAATGCCTATTACATTTGCCCTTCTTCCCCTTCATCTAGTTTAACTCAAAAATGCAAAAATCTATGGGCGCCAGGTAATTTTTAGCCGGAATTACCAAACCGGAGGAGTCTACAAAATAAATTCTAACTAATTCAAAAACCTCAAAACTTTACTCAAAAAAGGAGAAAATTAGATTTCTGGGGAAAGATAACGGTCTTTATTTCGCGCAGTATGCTAGGTTGCGGAGAGAGGGGTGGATTTCAGGTGGAGACGGGTATAGGGTAGTCAACAGTACAAAAAAAAAGAAGAAATCGACATTGTCCTTACGTGTTTCACTATTGAAATTTGTAAAAATTATTAATTTACATGATTTTCTCTTCGCATTGATCTCATCAAAGAAAAGGATTCACAAAAAGAACTGATTAAATAACAAAGAATAATTTGAAAATAATATTTTAAAGTTTACTATATAGTCCGAAAATAATACTTCGATTAACTCGGCCACAGGTCAGGTCATCAAATCCTTCACACAGTAATATATAAAAAAAATTATCGATTAATCCCGAAATACTCGAGAATGTCGAGAAATGAAGGGAAAGGTATGCGAATCCCCGTGAGAGTGAGAGAGAGAAAAATCTAAACCCAGCGATATACGTACAACGTACTACGGGAAACTAAAAACTCCCTGAAACTAAACTCGCCGTAGCGGAAACTCGGTAGAGTAAATTTCCAAAAACCCATAGTCAACCTTTTCGAGAAAGTCTAGCGAAGCCCATGAAACCAAAATTATAATTTTGGGATCATTGGAAGCCACTCCGGATTAGTTTACATCGGGAGGGAAATTTAAACGAGGGAACACTTACGAAAAGCGAGAGCCACCACTCGTCGGCGCGTCAGCGGGGTGCCGCGAGGGGAAAAACTCTACGCAATTTTTACGTAGGATGTAATAGAGATACTCCTCGCCCTAGGAGCGAGGGAGAAGGAAATAGCCCAAGTCGAAAATCGTCAGATTTCGACTGGGAAAAGACGCAGAAATTCCACTACCGACCAAACACTCACTGAACCCGAAAATCATCTCAAAGATGACCGGTATAATCCGGAAGCCGCGAGAACTGTTTACCGACCCGATTTGGGTGGAATTGCCGATCCAAAAATCGGAAGGACACGCGGATAAAAATCCGGGATAAGGGATAATGCCCAACAGAATGCCAAAAAAANTAAACGAGGGAACACTTACGAAAAGCGAGAGCCACCACTCGTCGGCGCGTCAGCGGGGTGCCGCGAGGGGAAAAACTCTACGCAATTTTTACGTAGGATGTAATAGAGATACTCCTCGCACTAGGAGCGAGGGAGAAGGAAATAGCCCAAGTCGAAAATCGTCAGATTTCGACTGGGAAAAGACTGATGGGTATCGGATTCCCAGTTTCGGTTTTTCTCAGCGGAATTAGCGGCATGTTCAAGTTGGTAAAACAGGCAAAGGTGCCATCTCGCGGTGATGTAGATATTAATATATCGGATCCCCAATAGATGGAGGGTAATGTACGAAAAGGGAGCATTCCTGGGCTTCGGTGCGGAGGTTAAGGCCCGGTTGGACGGATTTTTCAAAGAGGATAGACCTGAGTAGAGGCCCGGATCGGGGGGTTTGACTAACTCCAAAAATGTTAGTTGGTACCCCACGGGAAAGGCGGCGTCCCGGTCGAATTGTCGGTAAATGTGAGTCGTGTGCGTGAGCAACTCGGCAGTAGCAGTCCCGCTGTGACAGGGACAGGTTCGAAGGGGGACTTTTGTCCTCCTTGTACTCAATGTTTACTTTATGTTTTTCAGTTGATTTATTCGCCGACTAATTAATATTAAGGGACGTCTTCCACATCTGGTTACTTGTGAATTGACTTTTACCCCCCCACGTTTTGCGGCCAATTCTGACGCTCCATATCAAAATCTTCCCTGTCGGTAACAGCGGGAGTATCACAAAATGATAATTTCCCAGGGCCCCATAGGCTCCAGCCGTTTCAGAGTGCATAATTTCAGGGCCCCAATATTTAGAAAATATAAACATTATATGTACATGTAATAGTAACTGAATCAGTGGAAAGACGAACGAAAAAATGTCGTGAAAAAAAAGCGAATTTACTGAAAAATTGAACTTTCAGAGACAGGGGCGGGGGAGGAGGAGAAAATGGCCCTTGTGGCTAAAATAGAACTACCATTTTTTTCGGGGGGGGTGAGGGTAAAATAAACCCCCGCTTTTTTTCTCAACAATATTTTTGAAGGTACCGCGAAGAGGGGGGGGGGAGGGAATGCGTCCTCAATTTTTTTTGTGGGGTGGAAGTAAAATGGCCCTAATCGTTTTTCACGCAACATTTTAGGGGAAGGGGGGAGAATACGACTGTGTGAGTAAAATAGACCCCATAGTTTTTTTCTCTCATCATTTTAGGGGGAGGGGGGGGGGCGAATTAGATCGTGTGGGTAAAATGGCCCCAAACTTTGTTCTCTTAACATTTTAGGGG
>NW_021680532.1:37992-39266 GCF_001412515.2 Diachasma alloeum | reverse complement strand
GGGTAAAATGGCCCCAAACTTTATTCTATTAACATTTTAGGGGTGAGGGGGGGAGAATAAGACCGTGTGGATAAAATGGACCACCAAACTTTTTTCTCTCAACATTGTAGGGGGAGGGGGAGGGAGAATAAGACCGGGTGAGTAAAATAGACCCCCATACTTTTTTTCTCTCATCATTTTAGGGGGAGGAGGGGGCGAATTAGATTGTGTGGGTAAAATGGCCTCAAACTTTTTNTTTTGTTTCACAAAAGATATTCACACTTCAAGGGTTGGAATGTACTTGAATTTATTAGGGGTGTGCGAATAGTAAGCGAATCGAATCGAATAGATCGAATAATTCCAATTTTTCCAGCATATTTTCCGACTGAAAAAAAGATTCATCTCATTCAATTTAAGGCAAACAGAGGCATGAGGGTGAAAACTCTAAATTTTGTCTTTTTTTTCCCGACAGGAAAAAAAACCTTACTTTTAGGGTCAGAGTCTCGGTAAATTTGTTATCTGCAAACTCTTTTCAGACACCCCCTCAAACGTCCGAAAACGTGTCAATTCATCCGAAGTATAGCAAAGGCGATGCGAGCGAACCGAAAATTTAGGTACGTTCCGACCCCTTCTATATGATTTGCTATTTTTTTTACTTCAAAATATTTTTAAAAAAATATTTCACCCCCGAGTACCCCTGTGCCCTTATTGGCATGGTTCGTATCTTTTTGGGGGGTTCTACGGTGTGCCTGAGGAGATTTCCCATAAAGATTTTCTAAGAGAGAGGGTGTTCAATGGAGTGCCTGTCAATATTTTTCGGATGAGAAATTCACCTAGGTTGCGACTCCTGCGGTGTAATTATTGTTTTACGAGAAACAATGGGAAATGTTGCGTTTCCACCCCCTGTGATCATTTTGCCCTTGTTGGGATGGGTCGAAACTTATTTTGTAATTTGAGGGAGTTCCCGAGAATATTCTGCAATTTTTCAGCGAAGCCAGCAAGTGTGGCAGCACCCTAGTCTAATTTTTATAATCTTCGTTCTATCCCAATATACAGAATAGAGTGACAAATACGTACAATTTTATTTTCGCAGTTGACATTCCACTCTATGAAACATGTCATGAATTTTATGCCCCCCATGTGGATGCTGAGCATTGAAAGGAAATTGTAAAAAAATAGGTGAAAATAGGATCAGGTCAATGATTGAAGAAATTCATTTCGCAACAGATATTCAAATCTGCACAATATAAGAGTGAAAATCATGAGACCTTTTTTCCTACCCCCCCCCCCCCCCC
>NW_021680532.1:31639-34891 GCF_001412515.2 Diachasma alloeum | reverse complement strand
GTCCAGAGAATGTTGCAATAACAGGAGAGGTCGAAATACGTAAAGACCTTCCGTAACTTCGCCTATTATCCGCCACAATACATCGAAATGATCGGATTCTAATTCAGCACGACCCTGTAGAATATTGATTTCGCGATCGCTCAGTTCATATGCGATCAGACCTTCCACAATTGATTGATTTTCTTCTTGATTTATGCTGTCATCGAATTCTGGATAATGTTGAGAAGTTTCCAGATCATCACCATCACTCCTATTTTCGCAGTGAACCAGTGACTGATGGTTTTTTCCCAAATTCTTCAATTCCTGATTGTTCTCGTTACCCTCATCATTCAAAGTTTCGGTTCGCTCATGAGAATCCTTACTTGCTGTTACCTGCGCAACAGAAGGCTTCTTGGCGCGTTTGTTATCCCGTAGGGGCATATTCCTCATCTTTCTACTGTCTACAATCTCTGGAATCATGAAATCTTCATAGAAAGTACGAAGCTTTGGAATCATTGTTTCTCGCCAAAATACCTCGTCGCTCGTGACATCGACAGATATAGAGTTTTTGGACGTTGCAATCACTAACCGACAGGAGTTCTTCTCTGTTATTGCCAGACTTCCTACTATCTCATAATAGAGTGGATTGTTGCGATTCAGTTCTCTCATATCGTTGCCGTCGTCATCCTTACCAACTAGCTTGAATAGCTTCTGGAGACCTGATTTGTCAGTGCTCATCGCTTCATCGATTGTTTTGTCTCGAATATTGAAGGGACAATGAATAATGACGATATCACCATTCGGTAACATACCGTCCGGTTTGCAACCTACAAATTTGAATTCGGGGTGGATGAATAGACCACATTTCATCAATCCTTGTATTTCTCGAGTGATCCGATCTCCCACAGATTGCTCGTGCGCTTGGATGGCTTTTTTGCGGATAGGAGGATACAGAATCTTTGCAAGTGTTGGAGCAGTTGGTGTCGTTTTTCTCATATTGCATACCTGTCCGAAGTGTTCACTGCAGAGGATTCTCCTCTGCTTCATAGCTAGTAGATCGAGATCATGACGAGTATCTTCTTCAATCTGTACACGATTATCATTCCACTGTTCTAAAGTGCTCAAGTGAGCTCGTACAGCTTCGTCATAGTCAGGCAGGGCCAAATCTGGTTTTTCAGGATTTTTACCATAACCAGGACATTTGTCCATCAAATCCGTTTGACCAGAGGCAAGTTGTGGAGATTTCTTACTTTTACGATATCTCCTGTTGAAAATATTCTTCTTCCGCCTCTGCAGTTCCATCCCCAGGAGTAGCGCAGATGGCTCTTTCCCCAATTTGAGATGGAAAATGCTTCCAATTGCTTGAGTAGAAAATTGAATCACAGTCATTGCTATGCGGGCGGGATACACTCCTCTGAACTGAACATTTACACCCTTGTGGTAATTATATTTAGCCAAAAGAGCATTGAATGACTCAGCATAATTCGTTGTTTGGTCTTCCAACAAATCACTGGCTTTATGACTCCATTTTCGCATTACTTCCTTNTCCATACCTGTTTAGAGCGGGAACCAAGTTCACCTCACTTTCTTTGCCCTGTCCATCGCAGAAGTATCGAGCACACGCCTCATGATTCCCAAAGACGTGATCAATAATATTGAGGATATCTTTCTTCAACTGTATTTCTTATTCTTGTTGTTCGATCTCTTGTCTTTTGTGATAACGAGATGCTGCCGTGACGCTTTTGCTGATACGTCTGGTTGAGTTCCAAGCTAAGGACTTCAATTTCTGGGCTTCTTCTGATCGACCTGGCTTAAAAGCTAGAATCTCCCTCCTGATTTCGCCAGTACGAGCTCGAACAACATGAAGCTTACAGTCAACTTTTTTGACTGAAGCAATATCATCATAAGGATTTGCCTGTACAACCCGAGCATGAACACTGCTGTCACCATCTCCGATGAGCTCAGTATACATAAGGCCATGGTCCTTTCTGCTATTCCTGAAGTGTTCTACAATGATGGCACTCTCAACAGGCAAAATGCTCTGATCTGCTGGCCAATTCTTCCAGCATCTATGGTCGTGGGGTGGGAGAGTACCATTCTCAATCCGCTTACAACGATAGCAATATCGATTCCTGTATCCCGCAAACAGAACTTTTTTGGTCCATGGACAAATACCAACGGCCATCCCTGAATCAGATCTGCCTTTATTCCCGTAAGACCGAACAAACCAGGAGCCATCCGTGACCATTGGGCAGGTTGGAATCCCATTGATAATTCGCCCCATTTGCCGAGCTATAGTGCACACTTCAATGCCATTCAGCTTCATCTGTTCATCAGCAATCTCTACAAATATGTCGTCGATTTCAACGCTGAATTTTTCATACTTATTATAGCTTGGACAATGAATTGAAAGATTACTCGTCCATTCTTGCAATGCTGCGTGTCCTTTACCAATCAAATGTGTTGCCACTACGACGGCTCGATTTATGTCCAAATGATTATGCTCCAGTACTTCAGACCAAAGCTCGCTCTGGACTCCACACATTTCACATCGTAGAATAAATTTGGTCCTGAAACCGTCATGCATGACTCCGATTAGTTCCTGATCTTCGATACCACAATTGAACGGGGCGTGGAGTTTGCTTTTAAATTGGTCCTTCAACTGTTTTAAAATATGGAAAAATTTCACAATAGAGCGGCCTTGAGGATCGAAATCACTTGATTTCTTCCTTGGTTTCTTGGTTTCATTGTTTTGACCCGACTTACCTGATGAATTGTGTGGACGATCACCACCAGCAAAGGTATCACGATTTTGAGGTTGATCATTCATGTCATTTTGATTGGACGTCAGCGATACATGTTCAGGATAGTTTCCTGATGCTCTTTCGGAGCTCTCCTCCACTCCATTTCTATCATTGTCGAGGCCTTGAAGAGGACAGTTGAATTCCACGCGTGGTTCGGCAGGAGTGATATCCACCAACTCGTCATACTGATTATTGAAATCAATTGATATCGAATGACAGCTGCCTTGAGGGATGCCTGACAAGGAATTGCGTTCTTCACATTCGCCATCTTGGTCTCCTTCCATACAAGGGAGAGATACAGGAAACGTTTGTCTATGATGCATCTCATCTGCACCGCTCTCTGGAATAGCGTCCCCGATTTCGTCGTCAAAGTCCATGATCAAGCATTCTTCCGTGATACATTGTTCGTTGGCCCATAGACCATCAGAAATAGTGCTATTCGAGTATTGCGTACAGGTTCGTGAATTCG
>NW_021680532.1:22362-23955 GCF_001412515.2 Diachasma alloeum | reverse complement strand
AAGGCAACCTGGCAATTCGTTGGAGACGATGGTTGCACTCGCTCCGAACGACCTTCCACCCAAAACATAAACGTAACCAATTAACCCCTGAAAATCCAACGAAATTGGAGCGCCGGCATTTCAGCCGGACCTATTCGATTACCCGCAAGATTAACAATAGGGTGAACCCCATAAAAAGAACCGGATGACTCTATAATGTTGGCCCTTCTTCACGATAATTTTTCTGGGCCCTCAAAGACGCGTAATTACTAGTCCTTACTAATAAACGGAACCGATAACTTTAACCGAAAATAAGCCACTCGGAAGTGGATAAGGAGCTCTCACTCTCTCGCTCTTGGATTCTTACTCACGGATTTTAATTCAACGTTGTAGGAGTCGCGCTGTTTACATATCATTCTTAGTGTTCCTAACGAACATCCCCACATGTTCGTTACAGTGCACTCCTCGATTTTTTTTTTTTTTTTTTTAATTATCGTTGTTTCAAATTGAAATAATTAATTCCCATGGTGTTCATTTCATACGTAATAATGGTAAGGAAGTGTGTCGTGTTAAAATAGTATAATGTATGAGTGAATAATGGGGCCAATCCGGAAAAAAAAGTGGGGTTATCTGTTGTTTTGGGATGGAGAAAATTTTGTTCGAATCATTGTTATTCATTATATATGATTTGTGCGGTTAGGAAAATGTAATTGTAGTGTAATTTTGTGAATTGTAGATTCATGGGTTTATAATTTTATTGAATAAGTCTGGGAATGATTTAAATATTGTTTAACAAGAACAGCAGCAACAGAATGCCGAAGGGGGCAATTCAGGAAGACTTCCGGGGATAACTCCTGAAATAGCCCAGTTCATCCAGGAGATGGTGATGGAGCAGCTGGGAAACGTAAGTTCCATTGGAATTGGACATTAGTGAAAAAATTTAGTTGAAAAACGTAGCGCTTTCGCAAAGAAATTCTATTGAATTTCCATTGGCGTTCTAATAGAAATTCTATTCGAGTACTATTAGAATTATATTCGAAAATTATATTTGTTTTTTTTTTTTTTTTTTTTTTTTTTTTTTTTTTTTTTTTTTTTTTTTTTTTTTTTTTTTTTTTTTTTTTTTTTTTTTTTTTTTTTTTTTTTTTTTTTTTTTTTTTTTTTTTTTTTTTTTTTTTTTTTTTTTTTTTTTTTTTTTTTTTTTTTTTTTTTTTTTTTTTTTTTTTTTTTTTTTTTTTTTTTTTTTTTTTTTTTTTTTTTTTTTTTTTTTTTTTTTTTTTTTTTTTTTTTTTTTTTTTTTTTTTTTTTTTTTTTTTTTTTTTTTTTTTTTTTTTTTTTTTTTNATTTGGTAAATTCATGCCCAAGAATTTTCATAGAAAAAAAGAAAATTGTTGGATTTTTCCCCTCAAATTTTCTCATAAAAAAAATTACTTAAATCGACGCAAAAAACAAATAGAATTTTCTAATAGAAATGTAATAGTACTCGACTAGAATTCTTATAAGAACACTAACAATCCCGGTGGCCTGGCGTAGTGGTTAAGGCCGTTGCCTCACAACGGATAGGTTCCAGGTTCGATTCCTGGCCGGGTAGAATGGTGAGATCTAACCATTTTTAAA
>NW_021680532.1:21739-22262 GCF_001412515.2 Diachasma alloeum | reverse complement strand
AAAAAAATTACTTAAATCGACGCAAAAAACAAATAGAATTTTCCAATAGAAATGTAATAGTACTCGACTAGAATTCTTATAAGAACACTAATGGAAATTCAATACAATTTATTAGCGAAACAATTTCATAGAGACAAGAGTCGAAACGCCGATTCTGTACGATATTTTGCAAGTTTACATTATAATTTTTGTAAGAGAAAATGAGATGGAAAAAAATTAACAGAATTTATTTTTTCTATGAAAACTGTTGGGCATGAATTTACCAAGTTTTTTTGCTGGCATTTTCCTTTATTTCTTGCAATACAATGGAAGCAAAAAAACTTTGCAAATTCATGCCCGAGAATATTCATAGAAAAATAAAAATCTATCGACTTTTTTGTATCTAATTTTCTCTTCAAAAACTTATACCATGAACTTGCAGAATATCCTATAGAATCGGCGTTTCCACACTTATCATTATGAAATTGTTTCGCTAAGAAATTCTATTGATTTCCATTGGTGTTCTTATAAGAATTATATTCGA
>NW_021680532.1:16961-18567 GCF_001412515.2 Diachasma alloeum | reverse complement strand
TCGCTAAGAAATTCTCTTGAAATTCCATTGGTGTTCTTATAAGAATTCTATTCCAGTACTATTAAAATTCTATTGGGAAATTCTATTTGTTTTTTGCGCCGATTCTATAGGATATTCTGCAAATTTATGGTATCATTTTGGTCAGAGAAAATTTGATAGAAAAAAATCTAGATTTTTATTTTCCTATGAAAATTCTTGAGCATGAATTTCCCCATTTTTTTTGCTTGCATTGGTAAATTGGTGAATTGGTAAATAGCTTGCATTGGTAAATTCATGCCCAAGAATTTTCAGAGGAAAAAGAAATTCTGTTGAGTTTTTTCCATCAAATTTTCTCTTACAAAAATTATACCATAAACTTGCAGATTTTCCAATAGAATCGGCGCAAAAAACAAATAGAATTTTTCAATAGAAATGTAATAGTACTCGAATAGAAGTCTTATAAGAACACCAATGGAAATTCAATAAAATTTCTTAGCGAAACAATTTCATCGTGACAAGTGTCGAAACGCCGATTCTGTACGATATTCTGCAAGTTTACCTTATTATTTTTGTAAGAGAAAATTAGATGGAAAAAACTAAATTTCTTCTTGTTCGCAGCTCCGAGGGCCCCCACCAAACCCTGCATTTCAAGGCCGTACGACACCTAAAGGAGCAGGATCTGGGACGGTGGCTGGACGTGGAGGAGGGTCTGGGACTGGGGCTGGAGGTGGGGCTGGGGCTGGTGATGGATCTGGGACTGAAGCTGGAGGTGGAGATGGGTCTGGGGCTGGTGATGGGACTGGGGCTGGAAGTGGGTCTGGGGCTGGAGGTGGAGTTGAGTCTGGGGCTGGTGATGGGTCTGGGATTGGGGCTGGAGGTGGAAGTGGGTCTGGGGCTGGAACTAGGGCTAGAGCCGAAGCTGCAGCCCCTCCACCCAATGCTGGTGAAGGGGAGATGCTACGTGCCATCCTTGCGGAGCTGCAACTGCAGAGGGAGGAAAGAGAGAGAGAGGCAGCAAAGAAGAAGAAGAAGAAGAGAGGGAATAAAAACTGGGGAGGAGGTCGTGGATATCCAAGATATCGTGGCCATCGTCCTAGGAGGGGTGGAGGAGGAGGGGGAGGACATTGGGGAGGAGGGGGTGGAGGATAGTGGGGCGATAGGGGATATATCCTCTTGTGATGACGAAAATAAAAAGGGCCCATGAAATAAAAAATTGTCTCTTTGATTTGTTGTATATTTTCCCACCCCATTTATTCATTTTTATCAATTGATATATGTTGCTATTTATATCTTGACATTGAATCGATGAATTTCTTTTTTTTTTCTTCCATATTTTTTATTATAACATTTACCACTAATTTTGTCTTGATCGTACCCGCGAATCTTCTATGGAATCAAAGATGAACGCAATTTTCTAGCTCCAACCCCTAAATCCGGCGACGAAAATGACAACCTTTTGTGCGAGAGAGAAGTCTTCGTCTCGCTCCCACTCCCTACAGCTATTCACCCGACCGTTTGCGCATGCGCGCACGGGCCTGTGGAACATCACGGACTGAATGCGAGAAAAGAATCATTTGAGGTTTTTCGTCAGCCGTTCGCTCTCTCCCACTATCTCTCTCTCTCTCTC
>NW_021680532.1:13755-16815 GCF_001412515.2 Diachasma alloeum | reverse complement strand
TATTATTATTTTTCTCACTGGCCTATGATTTTTGTCGTAGTTTGTATTTTTTTGCTAGAAAGATTAAGGGATGCAACGGCGATCGATTGATGGGCAATTTAATTCTCCGTCGAACTGCCCTTTTTTTCATCCCTTAATCTCAATTAGGAGGGGAGAAGTGAATTTTTAATTACCGGGAGTCACTGTGCGCCGCGAAACTATTATTTTTCTCACTGGCCCATGACTTTCATGGCAGTTTATATTTTTTTGTTACAGAGATTAAGGGATGAAAGAGGGTTAATTGATGGGGAATTTAATTCTCCGTCGAACTGCCGTTTTTTCATCCCTTAATCTCAATTAGGAGGGGAGAGGTGAATTTTTAATTAACGGGAGTCACTGTGCGAAAGGAGAGAGTGAGAGAGAGAGTGGGAGAGAGGGAACGGCTGACGAAAAACCTCAAAAGATTCTTTTCTCGCATTCAGTCCGTGATGTTCCACAGGCCCGTGCGCGCATGCGCAAACGGTCGGGTGAATAGCTGTAGGGAGTGGGAGCGAGACGGAGACTTCTCTCTCGCACAAAAAGTTCTCATTCCCGGCGCCGGCTTTAGGGGTTGGAGCTAGAAAATTGCGTTTATCTTTGAATCCATAGGAGATTCGCGGGTACGATCAAGACAAAATTTGTGGTAAATGTTCTAATAAAAAATATGGAAGAAAAAAAAAAGAAATTCATCGATTCAATGTTAAGAAATAAATAGCAACATATATTAAATTCGCTCTGAATAAATAAACAAACTGTTGAAAAAAAAACACTGACATTCCGAATTACAAAAAAAAAACATTCATTAACTTCAATTTTTTAAATGGAAAACATTTTTTTTTTCCATCTGATCTTCACGCGGCTCTGGGGGATGAACGGTTGGGAATAGGGGTAAAGTGCCTGAACCATTTTTTGTGTAGAATTTTGAGCTCTACAACTCGGTATATCACGTTTTTGGACGTACAGCGCGTTGTTCATGAGTTATTTCGAAAAAACGGTTTTCAGGGGTAGTTTTTTGAATTTTTCAACCCCCGCACAAACTTGGGAAACCCATCCGCCATTAGTTTCATACGCCCAAATCACAGATTCCATCAAAAATGCAACCTGGTGTTGAAACAGTCGTATGTTAGACCTTCGTTCATTGGACTATGTCGTGGGGGCAACGACTATCAGTATTACAACGGGCTCTATCTCTGTAAATAATGGAGATTAGGCCAAAGACCAAAACATCAAAAGTGTGTATTTTTTATGGGGGATCAACTGTTATGCGACATTTTTTCCTGTATCTCCCATTGTTTACTCGTAAAACAACAGTAAACAAAAGCGTTCTAGGTAATTTGCCCCATCACGCAGCATGATGGCGTCAATATCTCATGAACTACTGGTTGTAGGAAAATATGTCAAAAAATAAATTACATGGGAAATTTGATTGCAAATATTTTTCATTTCAACTATTTTTCTCTATCTGCATCGAGTGTCTCGATAAACACGTCGGAGCGCGCCAACACCCTGCGCGAGTACTCACGCGGCGCCCGCTCCGCTCCCACCCCCCGATAACTCCGTATCTGTCATAGTTAGGGGGAAAAGGTATAGAATAAAAAATGAGTATTTTTACATATCAACCATCTTTTGTTTGAACATTTTCCCGATATCTGTCGTAGTTTGCAGATAAAGTCTTTTAAACAATTAAAATTGTTAATAACAATTGAAGGGACAATTTTTCGGAAAAGTAACCGACAGATTCGTGATCAGCGACCCAAAAAAACATAAAACCCACTGACATCCTCGACGCGACCTAACAATTTTACAGGATTGTCGTGGGCGTAAGGACTACCTAATGCAAATGCAGCGAGCAATGAAATAAAAGAAAAATGCCCCCCCCCCCCACACCCTTTCCATCGCTATCTGGGAGAAGTACCCTCAGGGCCCCCAGCTAACTACGATCCTAAGGCAAAATCTCAGTTGAACTGAGCTCTGCTGCGAGTTGATGGTCGCGACATCTTGCAGGGTTTGCAGGCATTGATTTCGACAGCTGATCGGTTCATCTCTGCCTCAACTAATAGCGGGCGTATTTTTCATCTAATCGGGGTGAAAAGTGATGAAAAAAAATAAGAATAATGGTTCACATGTCAGAAATTACTTTTCAAGTGTGCTTGGTGTTTGTGGAAATTATAATTAGTGCTTTTCCATTTGTATAATTTGTCGGCCATATTGAACGCGTGAGACACGCTCTCAAGGGGGGCATCTAGGGTACTATGAGCTCCGCATTATTCGCATAATTATGACCTTATCACATCTTACATCTCTTTGAGACCTAATTTCTAACATGGCGATGCTAATGAACTTTCATTTGAGTCCAAGGTCATATTTTATCACGCGTTGTATCGATCCTAATCAGTATAGGCGTAAGATGGAAAATAATCTAGGGAAATGGGGGGAATCTAGGGAAAAAATAGAAAAAAAATATCTGAAAGACGGGCCTTAAGGAGGGATTTTTTTCTCGAGTGGCGATTTTACGCCCCCCCACTTTGCGGTCAAAGCAAGAAGCTTTATCCGAACCATACCCAAGCAGCACAGTTCGGGAGGGTATCTGCAAGTATACCAAAAAGGCTGTCTAATGNTTTAACATTAAGGAATGAAACCAACGCTAATTAAAAAATCGTATCTCTGCTCCTAATTAACATTAAGGAATGAAACCAATGCTGTTCGATGGAGAATTAAATTCCCCATCCTTTAACCCCCGTTTCATTCCTTAATCTCTGTAATAAAAAAATGAAAAATGCGACGAAAGTCGCGGCGCCATGAAAAACTCAATGGTTTCTCGGCGCAGAGTGCTTCCCCATTAATTCGCCCGCTAATTAAAAAATCGTCTCTTTTCTCCTAATTAATATTAAGGAATGAAACCAATGCTGTTCGATGGAGAATTAAATTCCCCATCCTTTAACCCCCGTTTCATTCCTTAATCTCTGTAATAAAAAAATGAAAAATGCGACGAAAGTCGCGGCGCCATGAAAAACTCAATGGTTTCTCGGCGCAGAGTGCTTC
>NW_021680532.1:13352-13515 GCF_001412515.2 Diachasma alloeum | reverse complement strand
ATGCTGTTCGATGGAGAATTGAATTCCCCATCCTTCAACCCCCGTTTCATACCTTAATCTGTGTAATAAAAAAATGAAAACTGCGACGAAAGTTGCGGCGCTATGAAAAACTCAATGGTTTCTCGGCGCAGTGACTCCCGACAACTCGCCCGCTAATTAAAAA
>NW_021680532.1:4183-10326 GCF_001412515.2 Diachasma alloeum | reverse complement strand
CTGGAGAATTTTCTCGAAAAATGGAGTATTTTCTCGAAAAATGAAGAATTTTGTCGAATTCTCTAGAAAACCGGAGGATTCCCCCGCATTTATTAGAAAATCGATGAATTTCAATTTGCAAATTTGATTTTTGAATTTCGATTCTCAGGTATCTCTGAATGTACCCTCAACTTTTTTGAGAAATGAGAGTTGGATTTTTGGTTCTCAATTGTCTCTCAATCTACTCTCAGTGAATTGAGAGTTAATTGAAAATCAAGAATCCAATTCTCAACTTTTTTGAAACAATTGAGAAATAATTGAGCATCAAAAATCCTATTTTCAGTAGTAATACCACTAGTGCTTCAAAATTATGGGATAGTTAAAATTATTCGGATTGTGTCAAATTTTGCAGGTTTAAAATCTCGAGTACTAAGCACGAGGGATTTTTCTGCAAAATTTGACACACTCGTTCCTAGGTAACGAAGCTATCGCAAAATATCCGTTCAATTTTGAAGCACGAGTGGTATTTGACGGATTATTTTTCCACTCGGATTTTGGCCAAGCAGAGTGCAATGAACAGCATCCGGATACATTTACACAGCCATACATTTATAACCCACTTTTTTGTTTATCTGTCACACAAAATATTAAACGTGAAATGCGTTGAAAGATGAGAATTAGTTGAAAAGCTACTAGTGAATTTCCGTCGGAAATTGTTTAGAAATTTGCGAAATATAACTGTTTGACAGCCTCAAATACTGCGCTCTGATTGGCTGAAATCCGAGTGAGAAAAATAATCAACATTCAAATCTCAAAAAGTTTTTGAGAGAATTCTCCCATTCTTTGAAACATTCGAAGAAATTCTCCGGTTTTTTCGACAATTCTAGAAATTGCTGGGGTTTTCTAGAAAGTTACGGATGAAAAAATTTAACCCGCAATTACTCGCTCAATAAGTGCGGCGCCGCCTGTTTTTGTCTATTTATATTTTAGTGTTTTTTGACGCTCAAAAATCCTGAAAAATTAGAGTTCCTAGCTCAATTTTTTTATTAAGCGTTGGCATTGTCTGTTTTTTTTCGAAAAATTTGTTTAGCTACAAAAAAAATGTCGAACGGATGTCGAATCTCTGTCGACCACTCGAGGGAGCTACATTTACAGCTTCATTCTCTGCCACATTTGAAAGGCGCACAGCGCGCCTTTCAAATGTGGCAACAGCGTGCTCGGTTTACTCCAGCGGCGCTGCGCTAACCTTGCGATGAACGAAGGCTGGCGGCTGAGCGCGAGTGATCGAGGGATAATAGAAATATTTACCTAGCGAATTGGTTACAAAATTCTATTGAATATCTATTGAACTCTCAATTAGTTTTTGGCCGATTCTATTGAGATGTTTAACAAAAAATATTCAGTAGTAATACCACGAGACCTTCAAAATTATCGGATATTTCCCGATTGTTTTGTTACGTAGCAACGAGAGGGAGAAGTTTTGCAGATTAAAATCCTGAGCGCGCAGCGCAAGGAATTTTTGTACAAAACTTATCCCGATCGTTGATACGCAGGATAATATGGGGGAAATGTCCAATTAATTTAAGAAGTCGAGTAGTATTCGACGGATTATTTTTGATAATCGGATCCTTCCCGCAAACCGACTCATTTTGACTTTTTTCATGACTTTCTTTCACTCCACAGGATAATATTTGACAGTTATTTGGTTAGAAAAACAATTGCAGAGCTAGAGGGAAATTATCAAAAGCTGGGGGGCAATAACCGCTGTAATTTTAATTGGGAAGTACTTCATGTTATTGAATACTGAACTCTGATTGGCCCAGGGAAGGCCAGATCCGATTACCAAAAATGATCAATAGAAAAAGTCAATAGAATTCGATTTTTTTTTATATAACTTATTCTATTCAGATATTTTCTATAGAATTTTCTCTTCTCCAATTTTCTAACTTTTTTTGTTTGATTTTCTTCATGAGAAAAAAAGGAAAATAGACTGAAAAAAAACTTGAAAAATTAGAGCCAAGGACATTCTATAGAAAATATCTGAAAAGAATAAGTTACATAGAAAAATCGAATTCCATTGACTCTTTCTATTGAATATTTTCTATTGAACATTTTGCTAGAATCGGTCAAAAAGTAGTAGAAAATTCAATACAAACTGCATTAGAAATTTCTAACAAATTCGCTAGATTTTTCTATTAAATTTTTTCATACGCGGCTCTTGAAAATTCTTAGATTTTCGAGAAAATTCCAAGACAATTATCAGGATTTCGAGAAAATTATAGGAATGACTCTGGCGAACCAAGCTGATAGTTGGGCTTTCAATAATTTCCAGTGTTTGAGAGAAAATTGAGAGTTAGCTGAGGATTGGAGCAGTGAGGACTACAATGCATTTTATGCTAGCCCCTTTCAATATTATCAACTGTTTTGAAAATTGACAATTAAATTGGTAATTCTTGGTGATCTCTTTATTTCCAATCAACGTTTTCGGAATTGAAAATTAATCTCAGGAGAATTTTAATCGATTTTTTTTTCAACGATAATTTAAAATGAAATTTCTAGTGAACGAAAATTTTTAAAATTAAATAGGAACAGGAGCCGAAAAAAAGCGAAAAATGTGAAAATCGACTCCTGGCCATTCATTACAGCCTAGAAAGATCAAGATCAAGGTTGAACGTGAGTCAACTTTCGGCCAACTCTGCATTGACTTTTGGTCAACTTTAGCTTGGCCTTGGGTTAACCTTGACTTGACCACGAGTCAACCTCGGCTTGACCATGGGTCCACCTTGACTTGACCATGAATCCACCTTGGCTTGACCATGGGTCAACCTTGGCTTGACCATGGATCACCCTTGGCTTGACCATGGGTCAACCTTGGCTTAACCATGGGTCAACCGTGGCTTGACCATGGATCAACCTTGGTTTGACCACGGGTGAAATTTGGGTTGACTATGGATCAACCTTGGGTTGATCGCGGGAACTGTTGATTAAATATTGATTTAACCTTGACGCAACCTTGGTTAAATCCTGATTAAGTCGTAATTAAACTCTCATTTAATCTCGATTAAATGCTTTTTAGGCTATAATTTCAAAGCAAATGATGCGATCGCCGCTATCTTCGAACTCGACCGAGATAACATCCAAAAAAATATTTTAAGCCATAATTGGAAAGATTTCGACGATTATATTTTGAATGATGGTCGAAAAACTAAATTTGAAAAAAAAACTCAGATACGTACATACAAACATATGTACGGACATGATCTAAAAACTGCATATTCAAACTCCTGAGACCAAAATAGTAATTGTAACTCATCCCGGCACAAAAAATGAAAATTTCAGATTGGACGAATACAGGGATTACATTCAGAAGAAAAAAATCCAACTCTCAATTCTCAAAAAAGTTGAGAGTAGATTAAAAAGCAATTAAGAATGAAAAATCCAACTCTCAACTTTCACAAAAATTTTCAAGTAGATTGAGAGAGAATTAAGAATAAAAAATCCTATTTTCATGAAGAAAAAAGTTCAACTTTCAATTCTCAAAAAAGGTAAGAATAGATTGTGAGACAATTGAGAATCAAAAATCCAACTCTTAATTTTCAAAAAAATGGAGTCGATTGAAAGACAATAAAAAATAATAAATGCAACTGTCAACTATAAAAAAAGTTGAGAGTAGATCCAGAGATAGTTAAGAATCAACATTCCAAAATCTAATTTTTATTTCTGAAAAAAGTTGATTGAAATTGAAGAAGTCACTAAAAATAACAAATCCAATTGTCTGTTTTAACCCGTCAGTAGGCGCGCTATGAGCTATTTCCTCACAAAAATTTTCACTCCATAAGAAATGAACCCTAAAACCGCAATTATTTTGCTGAATTTCTTTTATATGGCTCAAGTAACTCTTCTAGTTGACTCTCGTGGTGATAAAAGTCATCTATTGGTCAGGGTTGAGTATAAAATAGTACATTACATGCCCGAGCCTTGCAAAACAGATCTGTAGTGAAGTGGTAAAACGAGGCAACTGCATTTTTTTCGAAATTTGTTTTATTGCACCAATCACATTGTAATATTGATCTGCAAGTGCTGATGGAAGGGTTTGGTCTAAAATAATATTTTATGGGGTTACATGAAAAATAAAAAAAGAGATATGTGCGAGTTTCAATTTTCTATCAATGCAATTGGAGGTAAGTTGACATAACTCCCATCATTGGGAGGACCTAGAGGAGGTAACTACACTTTTCTCCATATGTATTGATAGAGACTAAATTCCTTATTCCAAGTGTTATTTTGAAAAACAGGATGGGGTCAAAACGGGCCAGGGGGACACAAATGACAAAGGGAGCAAAATGGCCCATCTAAAAAATAAATCTCACGAGAGTCACTAGGCGGAGGGTCAACCGTCACGAGGGGGACTAGGGGGAGGATCAAACGTCACGGGAGTGAGTAGAGGGAACGTCAAACGTCACGAGGGTCACTAGGGGGAGAGTCAAACGTCACGAGGGTCACTAGAGGGAGGGTCAAACGTCACGAGGGTCACTAGAGGGAAGGTCAAACGTCACTAGGGTCATTAGAGGGAGAGCAAACGTTTGACCCTCCCCTTAGTGACCCCCGTGACGTTTGACCCTCCCCCTAGTGACCCTCGTGACGTTTGACTCTCCCTCTAGTGACCACCGTGACCTAATGACCCTCGTGACGTTTGACCCTCCCCTTAGTGACCCCCGTAACGTTTGACCCTCCCCCTAGTGACCCTCGTGACGTTAGACTCTCCCCCTAGTGACCACCGTGACCTTTGACCCTCGTGAGGTTTGACCCCCCCTTAGTAACCCTAGTGACGCTTGATCCTCCCATTAGTGACCCTCGTAACGCTTGATCCTCCTCTTAGGGACCCTCGTAACGTTGGACCCTTCGTGAAATTTACATACTTCATGTGCTAAGTCAACATATCTCTTTTTTTAGTGACGCTCGTGACGTTTGACTCTCCCCCTAGTCACCCTTGTGACGTTTGACCCTCTCCCTCTAATGACCCTCGTGACGTTTGACCCTCCCCTTAGTGACCCCCGTGACGTTTGACCCTCCCCCTAGTGACCCTCGTGACGTTTGACTCTCCCTCTAGTGAGCACCGTGACCTAATGACCCTCGTGACGTTTGACCCTCCCCTTAGTGACCCCCGTGACGTTTGACCCTCCCCCTAGTGACCCTCGTGACGTTTGACTCTCCCTCTAGTGAGCACCGTGACCTAATGACCCTCGTGACGTTTGACCCTCCCCTTAGTGACCCCCGTGACGTTTGACCCTCCCCCTAGTGACCCTCGTGACGTTTGACTCTCCCTCTAGTGAGCACCGTGACCTAATGACCCTCGTGACGTTTGACCCTCCCCTTAGTGACCCCCGTGACGTTTGACCCTCCCCCTAGTGACCCTCGTGACGTTTGACTCTCCCTCTAGTGAGCACCGTGACCTAATGACCCTCGTGAGGTTTGACCCTCCCCTTAGTAATCCCCGTGACGCTTGGCCCTCCCATTAGTGACCCTCGTAACGCTTGACCCTCCTCTTAGTGACCCTCGTAACGTTTGACCCTTAGTGAAATTTACATACTTCATGTGCTAAGTCAACATATCTCTTTTTTTTAGTGACCCTCGTGACGTTTGACTCTCTCTAATGAGCCTTGTGACGTTTGAGCCTCCCTCTAGTGACCCTCGTGACGTTTGACTCTTCACCTCGTGACACTCGTGACGTTTGACGTTCCATCTAATCACCCTCGTGATGTTTGACTCTCCCCCTAGTGACCCTTGTGACGTTTGACCCTCTCCCTCTAATGACCCTCGTGACGTTTGACCCTCCCCTTAGTGACCCCCGTGACGTTTGATCCTCCCCCTAGTGACCCTCATGACGTTTGACTCTCCCTCTAGTGACCACCGTGACCTAATGACCCTCGTGACGTTTGACCCTCCCCTTAGTGACCCCCGTAACGTTTGACCCTCCCCCTAGTGACCCTCGTGACGTTAGACTCTCCCCCTAGTGACCACCGTGACCTTTGACCTTCGTGAGGTTTGACCCCCCTAAAGGAGGTTAGGCGGTGTTTGAGGTGAATTTGAGAGTGAATTTCTGTGGTTCCCGGTAGCTTAGTCGGTAAGAGTGCCCGGCGCGTATCTGGGAGACCCGGGTTCGA
>NW_021680532.1:337-4077 GCF_001412515.2 Diachasma alloeum | reverse complement strand
TGACCCTCGTGACGTTTGACCCTCCCCTTAGTGACCCCCGTAACGTTTGACCCTCCCCCTAGTGACCCTCGTGACGTTAGACTCTCCCCCTAGTGACCACCGTGACCTTTGACCTTCGTGAGGTTTGACCCCCCTAAAGGAGGTTAGGCGGTGTTTGAGGTGAATTTGAGAGTGAATTTCTGTGGTTCCCGGTAGCTTAGTCGGTAAGAGTGCCCGGCGCGTATCTGGGAGACCCGGGGTCGATTCCCGGCTGGGTGAAGCGGAAATTTTTTCTCTCTAAATTCTAATTTTCTTAGAATTTTTTTATTTTTTATTTGGAGGTAACTACTTAAAACTGCGTAAAGGATTAATTCCGCAATTTGATAATAATAGGGTAAAAAGTTAAAGGACAGTAGAATAAAGATTCGGCGTCATTTGTACTAAATTTCCCACTATCGATGACATAGCCGTTTTTTTGCTCTCCTGTAAAATTTCATTTAATGCACTTACCTCGTTTTACCTCTTCACTACAGAGATCATCGTCTCCCACGTGCAAGATTGTCTTTCGCGCCGAAGGCGAGGATGGCAAGCACGTCGGGGAGTGTGATGTTTTCCATGGCGAGGTGTGTATATTTATTTTCGTGTTGAGGGACCTGCAAACCTGGACCTGGGTTTTTCAGGTCCCGTGACACGAAAATTAATTTTCAGGTCCCGTGACACGAAAAGAATATTTTCGTCGGCTCAGTCCAAATTTTGTACGTGTTACGGGTATGGGGCTTGTGCCGCAAAACGCCGAACAGCGCCGCCTATGGCGATATTTGGCTCTATTATTACGAGAAGCCAATGAGCGATTCCCTCATCGCACGTCTCAAGAACGGTGGTGGAACCGCGCGCCTACTGACAGGTTAAAAAATCGATCGGTTTAACAGATCGGTTTGCATAAAATGTATTTTTGGCCTTGTCACTCCGACTCTCAACTGACTCTCAATTTTCTCTCAAACACAGGAAATTATGGAGAGTCCAAATATCAACTTGGTCCATCCCTATAATTTTCTCGAAAACAGGAGAATTTTTCTAGAATTTTCTCGAAAACCTAAGAATTTTCTAAAAAGTTCTCGAACACCTTAGAATTTCCTCGACTTTTTTTTTGAAAATTCGAGATATAATAGGAGAGGGTGGGGCAATATGGACGCCAGATTTAAATAATGAGTTGAATTCGATCAAATCTACTCTTCCGACTTCATTTGAAGGTCATAAAAGCCAACAGATTCTCATAAGAGTGCGTCGTAAGAAAAAACCGGGTGAAATGGATACCTTGATTTCCTTCTCAATTTTTTATGTTTCAACAATTTTATTCAATTTCTGAAATGCTAGTCATTATTGCGATTTTCAAATTGAAAAAAAAAAACTTATTTTTGACGTTCGTCATGGGGGGTGGTAAATTAACCTTTTCCTTCCTCATTTATCCTCCTCTTCGCCTATTGTTTTATCCCAAGCAGCACACTTCTGGAGGGTATCTGCAAGTATACTAAAAAGGCTGTCCAATGTCTGTCCAAAAAGATAACTTGTGTCTAGAAGTTTCCTAGAAGTTAACTAAAAGTTATCGTATGACTGCAAGATACCTTTTGGACGGACATTAGTCAGCCTTTTTGGCATCAGATATCTTTCGCAAGGTTTGCTACTTGGGATGGTGATTTCCTCTGTGAGTAGAAAAGTAGTCATCTTACAAATTTCACAAATGGACAAAAGGTCAGATGTGTAGGGCATGCAATTGATAATTGAAAAAGAATTAATAATTTCAAAGTCATTTCAAAGAGTAAAACAGGAAATTCAAAGCTACTTTATATTTCAAACTTCAATGTAAAATTTAATAGAGTCGAAGTTTGTTTGTTAATATCTTTCCCAATTCTAATGTTTCTTTATAAAACGATACCGATACGATTCTGTTGGAAAATGTCTTAAAAATTTTCTTTATTTTTGGATAGAACCAAATTATTCGGATATCCATTTTAGCCCACTCTTGAATAATTTCTCAGTTGTAGACTTTGCCAAGAAGCAATTTTTAAAAATCAATTATTGAAAATGTTTTGAGTGTTCATTTTAGTCCCGCTCACACAGATTTATCAGGTGTCCATAATGCCCAATGAAACGATTTTCAAAAATTTGAATTTTGAAAAAAAAAAAATCGCAAATTTTTGAGTGTCCATTTTACCCCGAATGTCCATATTACCCCACCCCCCTCTAATTTTGTCAAAAATCAAAGAATTTTACTAGAATTTTCTCGAACACCTAAGAATGATCTAGAACTATTTCGAAAACCCAAGCTTTTTTTGGAATTTTCTAGAAAACTGGAGAATTTCTTTGAATTTTCCAGAGAATAGGAAAATTTTATCGAACGTGCTCGGACACCGTAGAATTTCCTCGAATTTGGTTTGAAAACTCTAAATATCCATATAATTTTTTCAAAAACAGGAGAATTTTCCAGAATTTTCTCAAAAACCGGAGAATTCTCTCGAAAATCGGAAACATTTCTCGAAAACTTCATGGGAAACATTAGAACATCTACCAGAAAAAATAAACACGAAGAGAATAAGAAACAAAAATTGCGGGGCCCTTCCAAGCTCCACTTTTATATGTCACCCTGCCATTCCCGCAGTTACCGACATAGCTATGGTCGGGATAAAGCTTCTTGCTTTGACCGCAAACTGGGGGGGGGGGGGGTAAAATCGCCACTCGGGAAAAAAATCCCTCCATCCGGGCCTTAATGTCATCATAACCTGAGAACTTAGTTTTATGAATGATNTGCGGGGCTTAATGAAAAGCTCTTAGCCCTCTTAGCCTATAGTCGTCGAGGCGAAAGATGAGAATCTATCGATGTGTGAAATTGAAAATCGGGTGAAAATACGTTTCAGGATGAAAAAAAAATCGTAAGATGCTTCATTAGATGAGGAATATCATAATAATAAATAAAATGAATCGAAACTAAAAATATGAAACTGTATAATATTATTTTTTTATATTATTATTACTATTATTTATCTATTGTTTTTATCCACCTATTTGTTAATGAATATAACGTGAGAGACGCCGTGATTATGCTTCTAGGATCACTAAAAATAAAATAGTTGATTTTAATTCAATTGTAATTTTTTTAAATAGTGACATAAATAAGGAATCAATGAATCCATTCGGTAATCAAATTAAAGACTCATTAGCAGTTCTATATTTGAGTAAGTTGGGTAACATTCGATTGTCGTCCCGGCACGGGCAGCCTCAGGATTAATTGCTCATCGATGTTCTTTGTGAGACTTAAGAGAGAGGAGCCAATGCACAAAAATTGATTCCCGTGCCGACGCTGGAAAACGCAGGAACCAATATATTCATCNGACACCCGTGCTGGCACGGAAAAGTTGATAATTCAACATATTCATCCATATCGTTTATAAGCTCAGAGAAAGGGGGTCAATGGACAAAAACATATGCCCGTGCCAGTACGACAAAGCTTAGGGTCCAATATATTTAACAATGTCTCTTGTCGGGCTTAAGAGAGAGGAGTCAATGGACACAATTAGATTCGCGTGTCGGCACAGGAAACCTTATAGTCACGCATATTCATCCATATCGCTTATGAGACTTGGGAGAGAGGGTTAATGAACACGAGTAGATAACCGTGCCTGCACGGGAAACCTCGTAGTCCAACATACTCATCAATTTTGCTTATGAGACTTAAGGAAAAGGAGTCAATAAACAAAGATACATTC
>NW_021680532.1:0-222 GCF_001412515.2 Diachasma alloeum | reverse complement strand
TCCTGTGCCGATACGCGAATCTAATTGTGTCCATTGACTCCTCTCTCTTAAGCCCCACAACAGACATTGATAAATATATTGGACCCTAAGGTTTGTCGTACTGGGACGGGCATATGTTTTTGTCCATTGACCCCCTTTCTCTGAGCTTATAAACAACATGGATGAATATGTTGAACTTTTCCGTGCCAGCACGGGTGTCTGCTTATACTTTATCAAATCACC
>NW_021680531.1:407493-419761 GCF_001412515.2 Diachasma alloeum | reverse complement strand
GAGAGAGAGAGAGAGAGAGAGAGAGAGAGAGAGAGAGAGCGACAGAGAGCGAGAGATAGATAGAGAGAGAGACAGAGAGAGAGAGACAGATAGAGAGAGACAGAGAGAGAGAGAGAGAGAGAGAGAGAGAGAGAGAGCGAGAGAGAGAGAGAGAGAGAGAGAGAGAGAGCGAGAGAGAGAGAGAGAGAGAGAGAGAGAGAGCGAGAGAGAGAGAGAGAGAGAGAGAGAGAGAGCGAGAGAGAGAGAGAGAGAGAGAGAGAGAGAGCGAGAGAGAGAGAGAGAGAGAGAGAGAGAGAGCGAGAGAGAGAGAGAGAGAGAGAGAGAGAGAGCGAGAGAGAGAGAGAGAGAGAGAGAGAGAGAGCGAGAGAGAGAGAGAGAGAGAGAGAGAGAGAGCGAGAGAGAGAGAGAGAGAGAGAGAGAGAGAGACAGAGAGAGAGACAGAGACAGAGAGAGAAAGAGAGACAGAGAGAGAGACTGAGAGACACAGAGAGAGGCAGAGAGAGACAGAGAGAGAGAGACAGAGACAACGGGACGACAAATCGGAAAATTGTCCTTAGTTACATTAGTTACATATAAAGCGCCTATGAGCTTTTCAACGGTATAATTATTGTATTTTTTGAGTTAGCAGTAAAAAAGATAACGCATGGCCACGGGTTGATATTCATATTCTCGCAATTCACATTATAAAGTCAAAGAATCAAGTTACAACGTCGGCAGCGCCTGTCCAACTGAGTCTCACGTCCAACGTCGGAGTTTTGCCAACAGTGTATTAAAATGTGGGTTGTGATGTTCTGGAGAATCATGGTACTCGTTTTATTTTCACTTCAAATTACTTATTAGAGTAAAACGAAAAATTAATTCAGTGTTCAATTTTTTTCTTTTATCGAAAACTCGTATTTCTTCTCGTCATATATCGATACCCGGACCTCGGAGATGAAAACAGTCTGTGAGGTTATGGTCTATGTTTGAAATCTAGCAGAACAGCTCTTTGCCAAAAATTGTATGATAAACAATCAAATGTCCGTGGATAATTGAAATTTAGAACACAATATGGGACATTCCATGTCAACTCAGCCACCCCGGATTTTTTTCTGTGTAGAAAAAATGATTTGATTGCCGCATTTCGAACTCCTATATATAGACAGTATTCCTGCCAAATTTCATTGCCTCATGATTTTTTGTTTCTGAGATAATGACTACCAAACTTTAAATTTTCAAAAAATTCATAACTTTTGGATGGCGCATCCGATTCGAACAAATAAAAAAAGGAAATTTTTGTTTTCGTTCATACTTTCAGGAAAAAAATATTCCATAGCTGTGAAGA
Organism: Diachasma alloeum; assembly: GCF_001412515.2. NCBI lineage: Eukaryota > Metazoa > Arthropoda > Insecta > Hymenoptera > Braconidae > Diachasma > Diachasma alloeum. Next base: position 418,437 of record NW_021680531.1, on the reverse strand, counting down.
AGCTTCCACACCTAAATTTCGATGAATTTTTACGTTTTTATTTTTTTTTGACTCTAGGGCCGTCCGGTATTCGACTGGAATATTTTTTTTTTCATAGAGCACATCCATATATGATGTAACAAAAAATACGCCATCGTGAGAGAGACAACCACTGTACCGGAGAAAATTTTTGTTTCCTAAATTTTCGTGTTTTTAAGCCTTCTAGGAGAGCTGCCTTATTTTTATTGAGAAATTGATATTTCAATCCATACCTTTGATGAATATGGGTTCGAAAAGCGATGCGTCTCGATGGAAAAGAGAAACAATGCGCCGGGAAAAAAAGTTTCTATGAAATTTTTGAGTTTTTTCGCTATCTATGAGAGCTATCCAAAGAAACAAACGTGTCAATCAATATTTTTTGCTCATAACGATGAAAAAGAAAGCCATCATGGAGGAGACAAACAGTACACCAGAAAAATGTGATTTCTTCGCAATTTTCTTATTTTTTCTCCTTTTTTCTTTTTCTTCTTCTTTTGAATCTTTTTTTTTGCTTCTTTCGCCGCTCAATCGACAGTTTTCTCTTCTGCTAGACGGGAGGGACTATCAACAACATTATAAAACTCTTTCGAAAGACAAAGTACTCATCCAGTGAAGTGCGAAACATGGAAAATCAAGTTTTATTTTACTGTAACGACCTTTTTACATTTTTACAATAAGAGGCTATTATTTACCATCTCCAACTACCACTTGCCTAATTCCACTGATTTACTATACATCTATTCATCACGATTACTGTTTTCCAATTGCTTTCCGTTTTGTTGTTGTTGTTTGTTTTCTTTTCAGAAAAACTTCTCGGTTTTCTGCAGCTGAACATCGTTTCATTAACAATTGCTCTCCCGGTTTTGGAATGAAACAATGGTATTTTTGAATGGCTGGAATAGCTTTGGCACTATCAAATCTTTCCCTCAATTCAGTTTTTATATTCTTATGTTCGTCCTTGGTGAAAAAAAACCCATCAATTCCTTTGAAATTCTCTTTTGACCATCGAAACAAAGCATCTGGCGTCAGGATGGGTTCATCATGGACGATTTGCAAGTTTCTACGTCTCGCTTCTCTTTTGAAAACAGCACGCACACCGTCACAAGCTCCTTTACCGTGTGCGGTCGCATGGAAAGGGGCCTCTGCATCTATTCCAAAATCAGTCTTGTGATGCAGAAGATTAGCCATTTGGTTACGATTCTTGTAATGCTGTGCAGCTCCATCGGTGACATAGATGATTCTCTTCACATCTTTGTAGTTATTCTTCACATGTTGCATTAGAATTTTCTGTACCAAGTAAACAGCTGCGGTATCGTGAGTAGTACTATCTGACAAAACAACTAAACTCCGATGTTGGATCTCGTTTTCTTCGCGATAGTAGTAAACAACGCGATGGACTGTACATTGGTCATTGTTGCAATAGCAGGATTGAGCAGCATCTTGAGCCCCAAAGGCATAATTTTCTGAAAATCACAGTGCACTAGTACTTCGCTGTTATTCAAATTCTCTTTTCGATCTTCAACAAAAGCTGATTGTTCTTTAGCAGTGAAGTGATGGGGTTTTAATACTTTTAATCGTTCGACAAGAAGATCGACGAAGTCATCCATCGGAAGCGTTTGTGTCTGCAAAGTACACCTGTCAGTGGTTTGCCACACGCGACATGGGACAGTTTCGACAACAGAATCAGAAAGGAGCTTCTTCAATTCACATGAGAAGGGTTTCACCCGAGGGCAGTCGTTACATTCATTCAGATAACAGGCCGGGGTGGGATTTGTACACATCAGTTGATAATCTTTGTAATCCTTGAGTGGACAGGGGGAATCTTTAGTTAGAGTGGCAATGTTGATGGCTTCGAGCATCAATTTGCAATTTTGATGATACGTGCAAACACATACGACATGAGTGCCATTTGCTCCCGTCAGTACACATTGTTTTGGTCTCAGCTCAGCGAACTTACTGAAACCAACCAAAGCCTCTGGATGAGTATTTTTGTACTTCCAATGAAGGTGTTTCAGATTTTCGAGTATCATTTGCTTTTGCTTTCCTTTCTTCTCTCCATTGATTTTGACGGATACTTTATCTTTCATCCCTGGCATGACACGACTATTCTCTAGATAAAATTTGTGTACTTTCTCGACCGTTTATTTTGGAAGTGAATGGCCTCCTTTCGCAATTGGTGAGGCAAATACTCCTTTGATTTCTCTCAGAAGCGATTTCCCGCTCGCTCGCTTTGCAAGCGCTCACCGTACTTTTCCAGATCATTGAATTTTTTCTTGAGACCATCCAGCATTTCTTCTAATTCTATTTTTCTCGAAGATCGACAGCGCTTTGATAAAGAAGGATCAGCGTCACTTTGGTATCTTCCACATCAGAATGTATGGGGGAACTGGAAAATTCAGGTATATTGTCCGCTTCTTCATCGATTGAAATGCCGGAATCGTCGAGATGGAGAGACCGACCTGATCTCAGAGACCTGTTCATCACATCTGGGCTTGGTTCGGGTGTTTCGGCTTGGGGCTTCGATATCTCGGATGGGGTGTCCGAACATCGAAGATGTGTATCATGAAGATTCACCATTGAAACGGGTGGAATCACATAATTCGGGGCCATCTTCCGGCACACAGATTTTCGCAGACTTTGGTAGAAAGGGAAACTTCTTGTGTATTGCCGAGGAAATGGGCCGCAAATCCAAACCATTGTGTCCCTTCTGAACAGGAATCCGCATCGGATTCGCACACCTATCACTTCGCGGCATTCTATGAAGTGCAAAATTATCAAATTAAATCCAAAATGATCCGGAAAATAAGGACTATTCCAATAAGTAACGTGAAAACTGCTTACCTGGATACAACAGACAGGAAAATGCGAATCGATTCGCAAGGAATTGTACAACGATGAAAACTCAATGAGGAAGTTGAAGTTTTCACTAAAACTAGAGCCTTAGGAAAAACTGATGATATTAAATCAATGAATTGATTCTTTTTGTTTTCTTTTCTCATTTGTTTGGTCATGATTAGGCGAACTTCCGATGATGATGACACAGTATTGCTCTCATAGAAAGCGAAAAGACGCAAAAATTTTAATGAAAATTTTTTCTCCTACGCATTGTTTCTCTTTTCCATCGTGATGCATCTCTTTTCTAATCCATATTCATCAAAGGAATGGATTGAAATATCAATTTCTCAATAAAAACGAGGCAGCTCTCCTAGAAGGTGTATAAACGCGAAAATTTATGAAAAAAAAATTTTCTCCGGTACACTGGTTGTCTCTCTCACGATGGCGTTTTTTTTTACATCATATATGGATGTCCTCTATGAGAAAAAAAATATTCCAGTCGAATACCGGACGGCCCTGGAGTCGAAAAAAAATGAAAACCTAAAAATTCATCGAAATTGAGGTGTAGAAGCTTCTTCACGCCTATGGAATATTTTTTTCCTGAAAGTACGAACGAAAACAAAAAGTTTTCTTCTTTTATTTGTTCGAATCGGATGCGCCATGCGAAAGTTATGAATTTTTGAAAATTTAAAGTTTGGTAGTCATTATCTCAGAAACAAAAAATCATGAGGCAATGAAATTTGGCAGGAATACTGTCTATATATAGTATATTCGTGGGGACAGTGACCTAAATTAGGTTACGGTGGGATGCGAGGAACAAGATGAAACTTTTGTAATTATTTCAACAACATAAGTGATATCTTCAAAATAAAAAACAAAACAAATGTTTTTATAAAAATATCTGTCAAGCCCTGGGAATCCAGGAGCCACGTTACAGCCACGGTATTTGCGTGGCTGTTACGTGGCTATTAGGATTGTCATTTTCTGGGGCTACAAAGGGGGAAATGATATCTGAAAATACAATAAAAGTGGATAGACGAATTATTAGTTTATATTTGCACTGTTTATAACATTGTTTTCTATTAATTGATTAAAATTAATGTGAGTGTATATAATGATAATACAAGTCCCGTAGGGGGAATGCCGGGAGATGGCGGCAGTGTCGACATCCCAACGGGGTCGGTCAAGTCGACAGTAGTCGCAGCCAGAATAAGTGAGACCCCAACAGAGGTGGGGCGCCACGGTCGATTCTGACGGCTGGGCGAGCTGCCTGTGCCAGTAACTCGGCAGTAGGGCCAGAAGAAGAATATCCATGGATTTTTGGAGTGGGGGACAAGCATATGAGTGGGAATTACGTAGAGTGGAGGTACCCTGGGCAAGGAAAACTTCTGCTAGAAGCCCTATAGCAGTCACGCTGTCACAGGGGTAGGTTCGAAGGGGGGTTCATGTCCTCCTCGTCCTCAATGTTTACTTTATGTTTTTCCGTTGATTCTGTGGTGACTGTGTCTCCACTACATCTCTGTCATTCACACACGCAAACACATACACACACTCAATTTTCCTCTTTAGACATTGGGCCAATTCTCCAATTTTCCTGTCGAGACATTGGGCCAATTCCCGAATTAAAAATCCATTTCCGTGNGAAGCCCTATAGCAGTCACGCTGTCACAGGGGTAGGTTCGAAGGGGGGTTCATGTCCTCCTCGTCCTCAATGTTTACTTTATGTTTTTCCGTTGATTCTGTGGTGACTGTGTCTCCACTACATCTCTGTCATTCACACACGCAAACACATACACACACTCAATTTTCCTCTTTAGACATTGGGCCAATTCTCCAATTTTCCTGTCGAGACATTGGGCCAATTCCCGAATTAAAAATCCATTTCCGTGTCATAAACCTCATGACCCGTTTATTGCCATAATCCTCCATGCGTCCTAATCCCTCATCATCACCTGGCGTCCATAATCCCTCGTCCGCCTGACCGGCGCCTGTGACGTCACGACGGAAATTTCCCCGCCGGGACCCCCGAGCCAATCACAGCTCACCGGCGGGAACTTACAGCGCCGCCCCAATCGGAAGCCAGGATTTTACTCATCCCTTCTCCGAAATTTCCACCAATCACATCCTTGCGCTCTCCTTAAATACCGCACACTTTCCACATTCATCATCAGTCAATCATTCACTCGACACTCACTCATCACTCAACCACTGGACAACACATCGACAGACAGCACAAGTCTTCTTACGAATAACTCTCCACTCCTGTAAATATTAACGTTCAAAACTCAAATATATTTCGCTCAACGTTGGATCTCTGAGTTTTCATTAATAACCTGCTCACTTCCACAAATTGGTGACCCCGACGTGATCAGAAATTGGAATCGTGGACATCGAGCAGTCGGCAACTCAGAGGACTCGATGATCTTGCAGCGAGGCGACGGTTCACTACAGCAGCAGCAGCAGAACGTGCCACCAGCAGCTCTATTTGACACGGCCAACCCCGTCTCACCTCCATCGCAGCCAGCAATGACTCCAGAACAGCAGCAGAACCTCTTGGTAGAGGGAATGGCGCAGATCAGCCGGGTAGCTCTCCAGCTAGGAGAGTTCACCCCGGAGGATCCAGAGCTATTCTTCAGTATCGCTGACCGCGGTTTTCATGCGGCCGGCATCACCTCCAAGGCGACCAAGTTCGCACACATATGTGGCAAGCTCTCCAAGTCAAAGCACACCGTCGAGGTGAGAGACATCATCCTCAACCCTCCAGCCGACAACCCCTACACACACCTGAAGACGGAGCTAATAAAACGCCTCAGCTCCTCTCAGGAAGAGAAGACAAGGAGACTCCTGGAGAGCGCAGAGATGGGAGACATGAAACCGTCTCAGTTTCTGCGCCACCTTAAGAGCCTGGCAGGATCCAGCTTCTCCGACGACACCCTCCGGACACTGTGGGTCACACGCATTCCATCTGACGCCCTGGCGTTGTTGGTCACACAACGCAGCGCCAGTCTCGAGGACGCCGCAGAACTCGCCGACAAGACCCTCCAGATCCTAAAGCCAAGGATCCCAGTAGTCGCCCCACAGATTGCCGAGACATCTGTCCACAGCATCGAGGCACTCCTGAGTCTCAAGCTCTTCCAACTCTCTCTCACCCTCGACGAGAAACTCAACTCGATGCGAGGCGAAATCGAGAGCTTCAAACGGTTGAGCAGAGCTGACGGGGGAAATCCAGGACGGGGATTCAGGCATGGCAGATCCAAGTCACGTTCGAAGCACCGGCAGGCAGAGATCAAGGGCCCCTGCTGGTACCACTGGAAGTTCGGACCCAGCGCCAGGACCTGCACACAGCCGTGCAACTTCACTGCCTCGAAAAACGGGACAAACAGTCACTAATGGCGGCTAGTGACTCAAGATCAACGACCCGCCGCCTCTTCATCACCGACCAGGAGACCAAGGTGCGCTTCCTGATCGATACCGGAGCAGACCTGTGCGTCCTCCCGCGGCGACTTGTACGTGGGCCACAGCGTAAATCCACATACGAGCTATTGGCGGCGAACGGCACAGTCATCCCTACCTACGGCACCATCAACATCGCACTCAACCTGAGACTTCGGCGGACGTTTCCTTGGCGTTTCGTCATCGCTGATGTCTCCAAGCCCATCATCGGAGCGGACTTCCTGTTCCACTACGGACTGATGGTGGATCCATGCAACGGAAGGCTCGTGGACTCTCTCACCTCACTCACCTCACTCGGTCAAGTCGAAGCTGTTGACTTGCCGAACATCAAGACGGTGACAGGTACATCGCAGTACCACGAGCTTCTCCAGCAGTTCCCCAACCTCACCAGACCAGACGGGACGGGCAAACCTCCGCAGCACAGCACCAAGCATCACATCCAGACCACACCAGGACCACCGGTCAACAGCAAACCCAGACGACTGGCTCCGGACTGACTCGCAGATGCCAAGAAGGAATTCCACGCCATGGTTGAACTTGGCACTGCTCGACTTTCAAACAGCCCATGGTCATCAGCACTACACATGGCGAAGAAAAAGAACTACGAGTGGAGACCCTGTGGAGACTACCGTGCACTCAACGCACGCACATGGTCATCAGCACTACACATGGCGAAGAAAAAGAACGACGAGTGGAGACCCTGTGGAGACTACCGTGCACTCAACGCACGCACAGTTCCAGACCGCTATCCCGTTCGCCACATCCAGGACTTCTTCCAGACGCTCCGGGGCAAGCAGATCTTTTCAACGATCGACTTGGTCCGAGCATATCACCAAATCCCTGTTGCTGAGGAGGACATCCAGAAGACGACCATCACTACACCATTCGGCATGTTCGAATTCCCGTACATATCGTTCGGTCTACGCAACGCAGCCCAGACGTTCCAACGCTTCATTGACGAGGTACTACGGGACCTGGATTTCTGTTACGCCTACATCGACGAGATCCTGATAGTGTCGGAAACTCCAGAGCAGCACCTCCAACACCTCAGGATCCTGTTCGAGCGACTCCAGTCGTATGGCCTCCTCATCAATCCACAGAAGTGCGTCCTCGGCCAGCCAGAAGTGGAGTTCCTGGGCTACCTGGTATCCAAGGAGGGCACTCGGCCGCTGCCCAAGAAAGTCCAAGCCATCCTGGACTACCCAACACCTCAGACAGCCAAACAGCTTCGCCAGTTCTTGGGTATGCTGAATTTCTACCGGAGATTCATACCCAGAACTGCTCAGGACCAGGCCCCACTCAACGGCTTCTAGAGGGGAACATCAGAGGAAAAACGCCCCTCAACTGAACTCCGGAAGCTCAAGCAGCCTTTACCACCTGCAAGATCAGCCTCGCAGACGCTGCACTCCTGGCTCACCCCAAGGCCGTCGCCACGCTCGCACTCATCTGCGATGCTTCCGACCACACCGTGGGCGCAGCGTTGCAGCAACAAATCAACGGAGACTGGGAGCCGCTAGTTTTCTTCTCCAAGAAACTCAGCCCAGCAGAGAGAAAATATAGCGCATTCGACCGTGAACTCCTCGCAATCTACCTAGCCATCAAACACTTCAGGCACATGCTAGAAGCCAGGACGTTCACCATCTACACCGACCACAAACCCATCACCTTCGCATTCCGCCAGAAGCCAGAGAAGTCATCACCCAGGCAGTCCCGTCATCTCGACTTCATTAGTCAGTTCAGCACTGACATCCGCCACGTCTCGGCCAAGGACAACGTCGTCGCTGACGCACTGTGCCGCATCGAGGAAGTCACGCTGCCCCTGGACTACACGGCCCTGGCCGCATCACAGCACGATGACAAGGAGCTGAAGATATTCCTACGCACAGGGTCTGGCTTGCAACTCAAGCAAGTTCAGATCCCAGGAGCAGGCGTAGCTGTCTTCTGTGATATGTCATCATCATCACCAAGGCCATTCCTGACACCATCATTCCGCAAAGCAGCCTTCAACACCATCCACAGTCTGGCTCACCCAGGGATCAACGCATCGGTCAAACTGGCGACACAACGCTACGTTTGGCCATCCATCAAGGCAGACTGTCGCGAGTGGGCTTGCTCGTGCATCTAGTGTCAGCAAGCCAAAGTTACACGTCACGTATCAGCTCCAGTGGGATCGTTCGCAGCACCATCATCTCAGTTCGAGCACGTCCACATGGACCTCATCATCCTCTCCAGCTCGGAGGGCCGCCGATACTGCCTCACATGCGTCGACCGCTTCTCCCGATGGCTTGAGGCATTCCCACTGGAGGACCAGGAAGCTCACACTGTTGCCAGAGCCTTCTACGAGGGGTGGATATGCCACTTCGGTGTTCCCCTTCGTAGTACCACCGATCAAGGGCGGCAATTTGAGTCACATCTGTTCAAGCATCTCAACAGCTTGGCAGGTACGTCTCACTTGAGGACAACTGCCTACCACCCAGCAGCCAACGGAATGGTCGAGCGCCTCCACCGACATCTCAAGGCAGCCATCAAGTGCCACGATAACTCCAGATGGACACAAATGCTCCCCACCATTCTCTTGGGAATTCGGGCAGCCTGGAAGGAGGATCTCCAGGCATCAGCAGCCGAGCTGGCGTACAGCGAACCCCTTCGTCTGCCTGGAGAGTTTCTCGCCCCTCGAGGAGTCAGCCACCAAGACGATCCGGCGGACTACGTGAAGGACCTACGCCAGCACTTCGCCGACTTGCGCCCCGCCAAGTTCAAACGCCACGGAGAACACAAAACCTTCGTGTTCAAGCATCTGGCCACGGCGGAACAAGTCTTTGTCAGGCACGACGCTCCAAAAGGACCTCTCCAGATGCCCTACCAAGGACCTTTCAAGGTCATTCACCGCAACACGAAGGCGTTCATCGTCCACATCAAAAGCAAGGATGTGAACGTCTCCATCGACAGGCTGAAACCGGCTTACGTCATCGCTGATGACGAGCCAGGCTTTCAGCACCCCAGCCCAAGGACACCGACTCCCGAGCCTGAGGTACCATCGCAGCCAGTGCAGCCACCACCACCAGAAACGACACCCCCGACAACGGGCTCAGGAAGACGCGTTAGATTCGCCGAGCGCTACCAGGCCGGATTCTTGTAAATATTTTCAATGACCTTACACATGCACACATGACACATTCACACATCACTCTTATCGTGATCCAAATCACTGGCAGGGGGGTACTGTGGGGAGTGTGTCTCCACTACATCACCTGGCGTCAATAATCCCTCGTCCGCCTGACCGGCGCCCGTGACGTCACGGCGGAAATCTCCCCGCCGAGACCCCCGAGCCAATCACAGCTCACCGGCGGGAACTTACAGCGCCGAACCAATCGGAAGCCAGGATTTTACTCATCCCTTCTCCAAATTTTCCACCAATCACATCCTTGCGCTCTCCTTAAATACCAGACACTTTCCACATTCATCATCAGTCAATCATTCACTCGATACTCACTCATCACTCAACCACTGGACAATACATCGACAGAGAGGACAAGTCTTCTTACGACTAATTCTTCACTCCTGTAAACATTAACGTTCAAAACTCAAATATATTTCGCTCAACGTTGGATCTCTGAGTTTTCATTAATAACCTGCTCACCTCCACAATTCATTCGCCCGCTAATTAATATTAAGGGATGAGACAAGGACTTTTCGATGGAGAATTCGATTCCCCATCTATTAATCCCCGTTTCATCCCTTAATCTTTGGAATAAAAAAATTGAAACTGCGACGAAAGTCACGGTGCTACGAGAAACCCATTGGTTTCTCGGCGCGGAGTGCCACCCCAATAATTCGCCCGCTAATCAAAAAATCGTCTCTCCGCTCCTAATTAACATTAAGGAATGAAGCCAATGCTGTTCCATGGGGAATTAAATTCCCCATCCAGCTACCCCCGTTTCATCCCTTAATCTCTGTAATAAAAAAATAAAAACTGCGACAAAAGTCACGGCGCAATGAAAAACCGAATGGTCTCTCGGCGCAGTGACTCCCGATAACTCGCCCGCTAATTAAAAAATCGTCTCTCCCCGCCTAATTGACATTAAGGAATGAAACCAATGCTGTTCGATNTCGTATCTCTGCTCCTAATTAACATTAAGGAATGAAACCAATGCTGTTCGATGGAGAATTAAATTCCCCATACAGCAACCCCAGTTTCATCCCTTAATCTCTCTAATAAAAAAACAGAGTGCGTGGAGTCCACGCGCGACAGAAGTGAAACTTCTTTTTAGTATTCTCAAATTTTTTTGTCCAATTTGTTTTTCCTGAAAATTTTTTTTTCGCTTCTCATGCTTGAGAAAGCATTATTATTATGATTATATATAGAAATTCGATGGGATACTAGGAAATTAATAACAAGAAAATTTGAATGACTTTTTTCATTTTTTACCATTCAGCAGATAAAAACTTTCAATTTTCAAGTTCAGATTTTTAATTGCAATTTTTAATTTCAATTTTAAATTTGAATTCCAAATTTCAATTTTATATTAAAAGTTTTAATTCGAAATTTCAATTGAAGTTTTCAATTTTTAATTTTCATTCAAAATTTCAATCTCAAATTTCAATTTCCAATTCAGAATTCCAATTTCAGAATGGAAA
>NW_021680531.1:403649-405897 GCF_001412515.2 Diachasma alloeum | reverse complement strand
AGTATTTAAAAATTGCAAATTTTTCATTTTCGAATTTGAAATTTTCGAATTTCCAATCTTAGAATTACAAAGTTCGGGATTCAAAATTTCAGGATTTCGACATTTTACAATTTCAGAACTTCAAATTTCACAATCTCAACTTTCAGAATCGCATAATTTCAAAATTCAGAGTTCATCATTTTAAAATGTAGAATTCAGAATTTCCCAATTTTCAATTGCAGATTTCAAATATCAATTTTGCGTTCCTGATTTAGAATTTCAATTTCACGTTTAAACTCAAAATTTAAATGTAAAATACCAATTTCAAATTTCAATTTCAATATCAAATGTCAAAATTTCAAGTTATTTGAGTTTTTTACATTTTTTACATTTATTACATTCTATAGATAAATTGCCAGTTTTTCACGTCGTAATGTAAAAAACTGTCTCTAGACCGAAATGCCCATCCCTGGTCTCAGGCATAGCAAGGCGTACGGCCCCACTCTAGGCTTACCCCCACTACCGATCCTTACATGTTTCGTGTCGCCTCGGATTTTCTTCACTCACGCGCGGCTCCCCTACGCTTGACTAGCCCCCCACTTACTGACTAACCCGTTCCCCTCAAAACCTTTCACTTTTCGTGTCGCGCTGAAATTTTTCGTACCCTCCCTAAAGAAGTTTCACTTCAAAAATAAACACTGCGACGAAAGTCACGGCGCTATGAAAAACTTGTTGAATAACTCGCCCGCTAATCAAAAAATCGTCTCTCCCCTCCTAATTAATATTAAGGAATGGAACCAATGCTGTTCGATGGAGAATTAAATTCCCCATCCATCAACACCCGTTTCATCCTTTAATCTCTGTAATCAAAAAATAAAAACTGCGATGAAATTCGCGGCGTTATGAGAAACCTAATGGATAACTCGCCCGCGAATTAAACAATCGTCTCTCTTCTCCTAATTAACATTCAGGAATGAAACCAATGCTGTTTGATGGAGAATTAAATTCCCCATACAGCCAACCTCGTTTCATCCCTTAATCTCTGTAATAAAAAAATAAAAACTGCGACGAAAGTCACGGCGCAATGAAAAACCTAATGGCCTCTCGGCGCAGTGACTCCCGATAATTCGCCAGCTAATTAAAAAATCGTCTCTCCCCGCCTAATCAACATTAAGGAATGAAACCAATGGTTTTCGATGGAGAATTAAATTTCCCATCCATCAACCCGAGTTTCATCCCTTAATCTCTGTAATCAAAAAAGAAAAACTGCGACGTAACTCGCGGCGCTATGAAAAACTTGATGGATAACTCGCCCGCTAATCAAAAAATCGTCTCTCCCCTCCTAATTAATATTAAGGAATGGAACCAATGCTGTTCGATGGAGAATTAAATTCCCCATCCATCAACACCCGTTTCATCCTTTAATCTCTGTAATCAAAAAATAAAAACTGCGATGAAATTCGCGGCGTTATGAGAAACCTAATGGATAACTCGCCCGCGAATTAAACAATCGTCTCTCTTCTCCTAATTAACATTCAGGAATGAAACCAATGCTGTTTGATGGAGAATTAAATTCCCCATACAGCCAACCTCGTTTCATCCCTTAATCTCTGTAATAAAAAAATAAAAACTGCGACGAAAGTCACGGCGCAATGAAAAACCTAATGGCCTCTCGGCGCAGTGACTCCCGATAATTCGCCAGCTAATTAAAAAATCGTCTCTCCCCGCCTAATCAACATTAAGGAATGAAACCAATGGTTTTCGATGGAGAATTAAATTTCCCATCCATCAACCCGAGTTTCATCCCTTAATCTCTGTAATCAAAAAAGAAAAACTGCGACGTAACTCGCGGCGCTATGAAAAACTTGATGGATAACTCGCCCGCTAATCAAAAAATCGTCTCTCCCCTCATAATTAATATTAAGAAATGAAACAAATACTGTTCGATGGAGAATTAAATTCCCCATCCATCAACCTCCGTTTCATCCCTTAATCTCTGTAATCAAAAAATAAAAACTGCGATGAATCTCGCGGCGTTATGAGAAACCTAATGGATAACTCTCCCGCTAATTAAAAAATCGTCTCTCCTCTCTTAATTAATATAAAGGAATGAAATCAATGCTGTTCGATGGAGAATTAAATTCCCCATACAGCAACTGCTGTTTCATCCCTTAATCTCTATAATAAAAGAATCAATACTGCGACGAAGTTCACGGCGCAATGAAAAACACAATGGGTAACTCGCCCCCTAATTAAAAAATCGTCTCTC
>NW_021680531.1:403139-403396 GCF_001412515.2 Diachasma alloeum | reverse complement strand
TTCATCCCTTAATCTCTGTAACAAAAAAATAAAAACTGCCATGAAATTCAGGGGCCAGTAAGAAGAATAATTTTTTCGCGGTGCATACTGATTATTCACCATTCCCCCGCGAATTAAAAATTCACTTCTCCCCTCCTAATTGAAATTAAGGGATGAAAAAACGGCAGTTCGATGGAGAATTTGTGTGCGCCGCGAAAAAATTATTTTTCTTACTGGCCACTGACTTTCATGGCAGTTTTTATTTTTTTGTTACAGAG
>NW_021680531.1:384290-402943 GCF_001412515.2 Diachasma alloeum | reverse complement strand
TCGCGGCGCTATGAAAAACTTGATGGATAACTCGCCCGCTAATCAAAAAATCGTCTCTCCCCTCATAATTAATATTAAGAAATGAAACAAATACTGTTCGATGGAGAATTAAATTCCCCATCCATCAACCTCCGTTTCATCCCTTAATCTCTGTAATCAAAAAATAAAAACTGCGATGAATCTCGCGGCGTTATGAGAAACCTAATGGATAACTCGCCCGCGAATTAAACAATCGTCTCTCTTCTCCTAATTAACATTCAGGAATGAAACCAATGCTGTTTGATGGAGAATTAAATTCCCCATACAGCCAACCTCGTTTCATCCCTTAATCTCTGTAATAAAAAAATAAAAACTGCGACGAAAGTCACGGCGCAATGAAAAACCTAATGGCCTCTCGGCGCAGTGACTCCCGATAATTCGCCAGCTAATTAAAAAATCGTCTCTCCCCGCCTAATCAACATTAAGGAATGAAACCAATGGTTTTCGATGGAGAATTAAATTTCCCATCCATCAACCCGAGTTTCATCCCTTAATCTCTGTAATCAAAAAAGAAAAACTGCGACGTAACTCGCGGCGCTATGAAAAACTTGATGGATAACTCGCCCGCTAATCAAAAAATCGTCTCTCCCCTCATAATTAATATTAAGAAATGAAACAAATACTGTTCGATGGAGAATTAAATTCCCCATCCATCAACCTCCGTTTCATCCCTTAATCTCTGTAATCAAAAAATAAAAACTGCGATGAATCTCGCGGCGTTATGAGAAACCTAATGGATAACTCTCCCGCTAATTAAAAAATCGTCTCTCCTCTCTTAATTAATATAAAGGAATGAAATCAATGCTGTTCGATGGAGAATTAAATTCCCCATACAGCAACTGCTGTTTCATCCCTTAATCTCTATAATAAAAGAATCAATACTGCGACGAAGTTCACGGCGCAATGAAAAACACAATGGGTAACTCGCCCCCTAATTAAAAAATCGTCTCTCCCCTCCTAATTAACATTAAGGTATGAAACTAATGCTGTTCGATGGAGAATTAAATTCCCCATCAATTAACCCTCTTTCAACCCTTAATCTCTGTAAAAAATGAAAGAAATTGTCATGAAAATCATAGCGCAGTAAGAAAAATAATCATTTTGCGGCGCACAGCAACTCCCGGTAATTAAAAATTCACCTCTCCCGTCCTAATTACGATTAAGGAAAGAAAGAAGGGCACTTCGACGGAGAATTCAATTCTCCATTAATTAACCTTCTTTCATCACTTAATCTCTGTAACAAAAAAATAAAAACTGCCATGAAATTCAGGGGCCAGTAAGAAGAATAATTTTTTCGCGGTGCATACTGATTATTCACCATTCCCCCGCGAATTAAAAATTCACTTCTCCCCTCCTAATTGAAATTAAGGGATGAAAAAACGGCAGTTCGATGGAGAATTTGTGTGCGCCGCGAAAAAATTATTTTTCTTACTGGCCACTGACTTTCATGGCAGTTTTTATTTTTTTGTTACAGAGTTACGGGATGAAAGAGGGTTAATTGATGGAGAATTTAATTCTCCGTCGGATTGCCCTTTTTCATTTCTTAATCTCAATTAGGAGGGGAGAGGTGAATTTTTGATTACCGGGAGTCACTGTGCGCTACAAAACAATTAGTTTTCTTACTGCGCTGTGATTTTCATGATAGTTTCTTCCATTTGTTACAGAGATTAAGAGCTGAAAGAGGGTTTATTGATGGGGAATTTGATTCTCCGTTGATCTGCTGTTTTTTCATCCCTTAATCTCAATTAGGAGGGGAGAGGTGAATTTTTAATTCGCTGGCGAATGGTGAAAACTCAGGGAGCGCCGCGAAAAAATTATTTTTCTTACTGGCCCCTGACTTTCATGGCAGTTTTTATTTTTTTGTTACAGAGACTAAGAGATGAAAGAGGGTTAATTGATGGGGAATTTAATTCTCTGTCGAATTGCCTTTCTTCTATTCCTTAATCTCAATTAGGAGGGGAGAGGTGAATTTTTCATTACCGGGAGTCACTGTGCGCCGCAAAAAAATTATTTTTCTTACTGCGCTGTGATTTTAATGACAGTTTCTTCCATTTTTTACAGAGACTAAGGGCTGAAAAAGGGTTAATTGATGGGGGATTTAATTCTCTGTCGAACTGCCGTTTTTTCATCCCTTAATCTCAATTAGGAGGGGAGAGACAAATTTTTAATTCGCGGGCGAATTATCCATTAGGGTTTTCATAACGCCGCGACTTTCGTCGCACTTTTTATTTTTTGATTACAGAGATTACCCCCTCCACGGGGTTCCCACTTTATCGTTAGTGAGGGCGGCTCGGTCGCGGGCGGTGGGGGTATTAAGGACTACCGCCGCTCGCGGTCGCTAAGAGGAACCCACCCAATCCATGTGTGTGAGCGGCGTAAGCCATACCCTCGGCCATACCGTGCCTAAGGATGCGTGGCACAGGGGGAGCTGTGTCACTAAAGGTGCCTCTCAGAAACTTGGGCGACCTCTGAGAGTAGTCTTGGGTGTAACTCACCCGAGACAAGCCAAGCCCTGGGCAATCGCGGTAATGCCCCAGGTGAAAACGCTTAACCGCGATACTCGTCGGACCAAAAATGGAAACCAATCTAAAAAATCTCAGTATTCAAAAAGAAACTTCGGGTGGGGCCAGCGATGGTGAACACACGAAGTCTGACTAGGCTGACCAGTCTGGTACCGATGTGAATCGGGTCAGACTGAGTGGAGCCGAGAGAAGACGTCGCAAGAGAGCGAAGCTGCATCAAACCTCGGGGGCAATTGCAACCTTGGCGGATGCAGCAGCGAAGGTTGATGAGGGGCAGCGGGAGGGGGCTCTGAGGAAGGCAATAAAACGCCTTCCATCGGAGCGTACCACGCCAAGGCCCTCAGTCAGACCGAAAGTAAAGAGAATGAGAACGTAGGATCAGGGACATATGCTCAGAATACTGCGAGCTCATTCAAGTTTGCAGTTATGCCGGAGTCATATACGGATCAGAAACTGGGTACTGAAAAGGTAACGGAGGTAAAGAAACTCCTGAAGGGGGCCATTCTGGCGTTACCTGCCGGGGTGAAAGCACCCACCTTCAGCGGTGTCTGGGAAAGAGAAGGTGTGGCAATGGTGTACTGCACTGATGAGGAAACGGGAAATTGGCTGAAAGGCTTTTCCCCTAAAACAAAATAGCTGGGCTTACTGTACATGCGGTCGCAGCCTCAGAGCTTCCCAAGAAGCACAGGGTTGTGGTACACGTGGAAGACCCAGATCTAACCACTCAAGAAGCACTATGCTTCCTTGAGAAACAGAATGCAGGACTGCCGGCCAGAGAGGGGGTTGTGGCTCGGGGCAGTGAGAGCAGGGACGTGAAAAGTGCTCACTTCGTTGCGCTGATAGGCGACTGATCACTCTCTGTTCTGAAAGCCTGCAACTTGAGACTGCACTGCGGGATTCAAAAAGCAACTATCAAGCTGCTTGCGAAAGACCGTGGTGAAAGTCAGAACAAGGGTACATAGAGGTACCAGGCAAGTAGTCATTATGGCTGCAACCCGGGTGCACATTGTATTGTACAGATAAATTTGCATCACAGCAAAGCAGCCTCGGCTGCTCTGGTCAGGCTATTAGCTGGGAGGCAGACAGTCATAGCATTGATTCAAGAACCATGGATAGTGGACAATGCTATTACGGGCCTCAGTGGTTGTGGCAGAATCTATCACGCAAACACTCAGGAAAAAATTAGATCTTGTATTGTTATTATAGGACTAGACTCTTTCTTCTGTTCACAGGCTAGTGATGGAGACCTGGCTGTGGCAAAAGTGGATCTGGGCCTGGGACAAGGCGAGGAAATGAGCTTGGTTGTAGGGTCAGTTTACATGCACGGAGAGAAAAAATTTCTAGCATTTAGTAAATATATGTTTTGCAGCCAAAACGATTCCCTACAATTCAGTATTCACTTGTTTGAAGGTCATATGATTCGGTACAAAGATATTCATTTTCGCCATTGGAGTTGAAAATTAATCTGCCTAAATCATGAAGAATTTTTTTTTATGTATAAGATCAACTCTTTGTTAGGAAACTCTCGGATCGATTGATATGAAATTATATGATCCCATCAAAACAAAATTATTTTACATTGCATTCATGAGTTCTGCTTTCAATCAGAAATTGGGTTTGTCAGAAGAAGTCATGCCATGCTACAATCGAAAACGAAAATGTTTTGTTCTAAGAGAATATAATTGTTTTCAAACGACTGGAACTCAACTTTGCCGAATTATCTCATATTTCATTGAAACGGAAAATGTGAAGGACTGAGTCATTAACTATTTGCGTTGATATTCTCTTCGTTTCATTGTATTGAACCGAATTACTAATTTGAATCTTATAGTCGATCAGGCCGATATTTCCTAACGATAGTGTCTATCTTCTATTAAATTAAATTGTGACCCTATACTCTTCGCTGATACGAATATTTATTCGGGTTGAAAATTCTCATCAACAAGTCGCCGGAGTTGATATGCGTTTGAATGAATCCATTCACATTTAATAAGGAGATTGTATTGTGTAGTGATGAAAATGTAGTGATATCGAATTTATTTTAACGTTCATCGAGTGCAACGACAAAAGTAAGTATAGACATGAAATCTTATTTTTCTTATAAATGATATACCGATTCATTCAATCTGGACATCTATTACCCCAATTCCAGCCCACTTATGAAATATTTACTTGATCTAATAGGAACTTGAATAGTGAGCATCGACAGTTAGCCTCTTTATGCTGCTGCACCGAGCGGTTCCTGGAGACGTTCGGTACAACTGGACAACTAGGCCCGTAGCCGTAACACACCAAAGCACTGACCTCTCTCTCTCTGTCTAGTGGAGCGCGTCATGAGAGATACTCTCACTGCGCGACTAAGGGTTCTCAGTGAATAATTGTCTGTCTTTAGAGAATTTCTATTCCTCTTAATGAATCATTATTTATCATTATTTCATTTTCCAATGATTATTGTTAATGAGTCTCGAATTTCCAATTTTCACAATCTTCAATTTCTCAAGTTTCGAATTCTTGAAATCTTGAATTTTTTATTTTCTGTTTTTTCAAACAATCAAATTTTCAATTTTTCAAATTCTAAATTTTCAAATTCATTGATTTTCAAATCTTTCAATTTTTTTCCAAATATTCAAGTTTTCAATTTCCAAATGTTGAATTTCCAATTGTTCATTTCCCCACATGTCTAAATTTTTATAATAATATTATATAAATTCAATTTTCAATAATATGAAAACTGAAATTATTATTGTTAAAAATTTCAATCTTTCTTCTTTATTTTAAAAGATTCATCAATGACTATTATTTATCAATTCAAATCCTACGTTTTGTGGTCTGAAAGAATAACAAAAAAATAATTAGAGATGTGAAATATTTTGATTCATACGGTTAAAAAAATGGTTTCAACGCGGACACGTTAGATGAAGAATCATTGAAAGTGAACTTAGATACTCGCGGAAAGGGGGAGGGGTGGAGAACAATTAGTTCGGAACTTGACGAGAGAAAATTTATAATTTTTTTCATCCATTTTAAATTTATTGGATCAGTTTATGCAGGATCGAAAATATGCTCACTTGAACCATTTCCATTCTCATTCCAAGAAAATATCTTTTTCATTCCAACTCATGGGCATTGGAGGTGGGATTATTTTGGTGTTATTTTTCTCAACGAAGTATTGTTTTTTTTTCCTATTTTTATTCTCCAATGACTTTTATTTATCGATTCAAATCATACAGTTTACGGTCTAGAAAGGTGAAAAGAAATAATTAGTGACTTGTAATTTTTTAATTCTTACGTAAAAAATATATTGGTTTGAACGTCCACACGTTAGAGGAAGAATCATTCAGGATCGAGAAATCACTCACTTGAAACATTTTCATTCTCATTCCAAGAAAATATCTTTTTCGTTTCAATTTCTAGACATTGGAGGTGGGGTTGTTTCGGTGAATTCGCACGCGTGGGGAGGGGGATAATGGGGAGAATAGAGTCGTAACGCATTTCATCAGTCTGTGTTTTGTCTTGGCAGAGGTGAAGTGAGAGCGGCTCAACTCCAAGTGATCTATATCGTTACTTGTCGCGATTTTTCGACCCAACCATCAAATAAAAAATTTGTAAAAAGGAAGCTGCTGCATTGGAATCTACACTGACGGTAAAAACTCGAATTTCAGTCATCCATTCTATCCCATAAAGTAATTCTGGCATAAACAAGGTGAGTGATTGTCCGCCCTTGAATAATGTCCGTTTTCCTCAACGAATTATTCTTTTTTTCTTTTTTTATTCTCCAATGGCTATTGTTTATTGATTCAAATCATACGGTTCATGATCTAGAAGGGTGAAAAGAAACAATTAGTGACTTGAAATGTTTTAATTCCTACGTAAAAAATAAATTGGTTTCAACGGCCACACGTTAAAGGAAGAATCTTTCAGGATCGAGAAATTACTCACTTGAAACATTTTCATTCTCATTTCAAGAAAATATCTTTTTCGGTTCAATTTCTGGACATTGAAGGTGGGAATATTCCATCAGAGAATTCGTACGCGAGGGGAAGGGCAGAAGAGTGGGGAGAAGGGAGTTGTAATGAAATTCTTTAGTTTAACTTCTGTCTTAGCAGAAATGTTTTAATTACTAGGTTAAAAAAAATTGGTCTCAACGGCCACACGTTAGAGGAAGAATCATCCAGTATGGAGAAATTACTCCCTTGAAACATTTTCATTCTCAATGCAAGAAAATATCTTTTTCGTTTCACTTTTTCGACATTGGAGGTGGGAATGTTCCATCAGGGAATTCGCGCGCCGGGATTTTTTTCGGTCAACACGAGCACGTCTCCGGGGGGCGGGGGGAAGAGTAGATAGGGCCGTAACGATGCTTGTCATTGACGTTTTCCCAAACCATTAGAATTGTCCTCTGAATCAATTAATATTGTTCGAGGATTCTTAGGTAGGATTCTAATTACATCGTTGGTGTTTACAATTTTTTTCATAATTTTTTTCAATTTCTCTTCCCTCGTTGACCCTCATGGAGAATCAAAACAGAGAACGCGTAAAACCGAGTCATTTCCAGTCGGAAAAAAAGAATGTTATTGTTCCCATTTCTAGAAAGCCAGAGGTGGACATATTTCTTGGAATTTTATTTAGTCGAAGGAGGGGAAATAGTGTCAAGAAATTCGGCAGTTATTGGCTTCATCTGGAGTATTGAAATTGAACCCCTCAGTATAGAACTTTTAATCTGTACGTTCCAACGCTCATCGACATTTCTCGCACTGGTGATATCGAAACATTTTTTTTTCTCAAGGAGTACATTAATAAGAGGGAACAGTGCCATTTTTATCATTTTTCCCATATCGTTCTTGGATCTCATTTTATTTCTCCCGGTCTTCTAATGGCAAATCAAATCATCAATAATATTCTGAAGTCTTTCGAACCTGAGGACTGCATCGATTTCTTCAAACGTGAGTGCCAATTGTATTAATTTTTGAGGCAATCATGAATCGCATTTCAAACGTTGAGAGGCATTTTTTTCTTTCATACACGGGGATACTGAGGGATCTTAGTGTGGTGATACGATGTAAGGAATAGAGAATAACGTGGGTGGTAGAATATCCCATTCCACTAATTTCATTGATTGAATTAAGAAATAGAATAGATGATCAATTAGGCACTGCGTAAACGTATACAAAATAATTCATTGGGCCCGGCATATCAAGCAATGATTTCTAGAAAGAAAGAGAGAGAGAAAGAGAGAGAGAGAGAGAGAGAGAGAGAGAGAGAGAGAGAGAGAGAGAGAGAGAGAGAGAGAGACAGAGACAGAGAGAGAGAGAGAGAGAGAGAGAGAGAGAGAGAGAGAGAGAGAGAGCCTCCGTTGGGTGCTAACAGCGTGGAGTACACCAGCTTGGCTGGAAAGGATTGATCAGGTGGAGGGGGAAGCGTCGCATCAAGAGAGTAGTGCCGCAAGTCTGTGTGGCTTTCTCCACTCATTCTTTTATACTCCATCCATTCCTCTCCACATTTTTAATCGATATTAAGTAGAATTATGATATTGATCAGCGAATCTGGTGCGCTTATGTCTCACAAAATTTTCGATCCTTTTTTGCATGAATGTTTAAGATTTTTCGCAATGAAGTAAAACCCACACTCATTTTTTTTTTCAAAATTCCATGCAAATATCTTTTTTTTCGGTTTTTCGCGTTTTTTGTATATGCGGTTAAAAATTTTTTGTTGATTTTTCCGATACAATTCCTGGAAAATTTTATCATAGTACAAAGTCACTGAGATTTCAAAGTAGTACGTCCTTGATGAATCAGATTTCCGGGCAGAACTCAGTGAGAGCGGAAAATTTCATTTTTCCCTGAAAATTGAGAGACAACCAGAAAATTCCCATCGATTAATCCTCGAATTTTCAGGACCGCGGCACTGGATTTGGTTTGAGGGGAAAGAAACCATGAAATTTCCGGCTTTACCGAAAATTCAGTGCAATCCATTACTGAATAATCATATTTCCCTGAAAATTCAGATGAATGAGGCAATTCTCGGTTTCAAGCTCTTTCGAATTGCGGAATTTCCCTGGGGTTTCAGTAAAATGTGAAATTTCAGGGTTATTTCCCCCTTAAATGAAATTTCGGGCCACCGTCCTGAAAATTGGTAGTTAACTATCCACGAAATTTCACTTTTTTTCTAACAGTGTAACAAGTATAAGAGGGGTTGTGCTGACAAAAAAATGTTCGATACAACTTTTGCAGTAAATTTTTCACTTTTTCGAATTGAATAATTTTCATCAGTTTCCGAGCATCGGAGTCACAAATAGAGCTGGCTAAACCACCTTCCGCAAACTTAAAAAAACCAAATTGAAATAAAAGTTGCGGAAGATGGTTTCGCCAGCTCTGTCTGTGACTTCGGATGCTCTCAGACTCATAAAAATTATTTCATTTGAAAGAGTGAAAAATTTAATTCAAAAGTTGAATCGACCCTTTTTTTGTCAACCAACCCCTCCTATACTCATTAGCAAAAAAACGCGCAAAACCGAAAAAATTGGTATTCGCATGAAATTGAGGAAAAAAAAATTTTTTCATTGCGGGTTTTAGTTCATTGCGATGGATATTAACCATTTATCAAAAAACAAAGGTCGCAAAATTTGCGATACAAAAGCGCACCGGTAATTTGCCGATTCGCTCTAATTTGACGGGATTTTTTTATCGGAACGGAGATAGATTTGCAGATACTAAAGTTTAAGCTCCAATAAACAAGCTTGTAAAGGAAGTGAGAGAGGGGAAAAATAATTAAAAAAATTAGCGGAATCTCTTGGAAATTTACTCGGAATTTAGAGGGGAATTCGTTGATTTTTCGATGATTCTATTCAGAAATTCTCATGTTTAATTTCAATTCTCATGTTTGTTCACATTTTTTTGCTATTAAATTATCTCATTTCGCAGTTTCCCATCAAAATAATGCAGCCGCTCTGTTCCAAGTTTATTGGCACAGTTTTTTATTTCTCATTTGGAGATTCAACTAAATTTTTTCAATAAATTGCAACTTTAACTTTCCCGACGTGATGATCTCAAGACGATACTTTGCATCCATCAATAAAGTTCTCGAATGCGTCGTTAATTGGTTTGCACTGATTACCTAAGTTATTTGTTTTACATCAATAATTAATAGGTCCATCGTTAAAGTTCATTATACAAAATTAAAAATAACTTCCAGCCTTTTCCTTTCCATTACCCGTTTTGTTATTCATCTCTAAGTATTTAGTGTATTCATTAGCAATTTGAAGATGACTCCTTTAAAGGCACAATTCAAATTAACTATTATGAATCTTCATGATAAATATTGAGTCCTTCTATCTGCTAAGAGAATAACCTTGAAATTATGATCAATCATCTCTCCATTCCTCAACTAACCTCCCGGTGTCTCGTCCAATTATCTTCCAGGTGAGGGGATTGATCTACAAAAATTAACAAATCTAACTCAGGAGATATTGTGGTCACTTGACACGCATGAGATGGACTCTCCCCTAAAAGCATCTACACTCTCAACAGTAATAATCTCATCTACATCAATGGTGCCCCAAAAATCCCTTTTTACCAATATATTTTACTTCTTCAGAGTGAGGGGGCCTGCCAGTCCAGCACGTCGAATTCATTGAACAAAGAGAATATCCCTGCAAATGTTCCTCTCCCTGTGAATAAGCCTCTTCCAGTGAATACACCGCTCCCAGCGAATAAGCTTCCTCCAGGGGATGGCCCTGCTAATGCTATTGCCGATTTATCAGATGAAGAAGAAATAAGTCAATATCGTATGCAGAGACAGCCTGCATTCACAGGAAGAGCTTTATACTTCGAAGTGCTGGCAGTGGCTAGTGTTCTTAAAGCTGATATTCATGGCAAGAAGATTCTGCAGCACTATATGACGAATAAAGCATTCGTAAAGCCCAGGTGGGCTCGTAACAAAATCGCGGAGCTTGTTGTGAAAGACGCAGTAACAGCGCTACGCAGGTACTGATCATTCACACATTTTCGAGTTCATTATGTGAAGGGTCTCCTTTTTAATGAAGAGTAATGGTAAATTTTTTTTTCTAATTTTTGCAAACAGGTTAGACAAAGAGTGCTTTGAACTCTTAGCTAGAAAGATCGTGAAGGAGTTTCCTACAGAAACACTGAGCATTTACTACATTCCTCCAGTTCGTGGGAACAAGAGATTGGGGCTGATATCCGTTGGACCTAAAGGCAAAATACCCAACCATTATCGAAATCTATTATCCAAACTTTCATCTTTGGACAGGGCTATTGTGGCACCAGCTGATGAGGGAGACAACTCAAAAGGTAATAGTAAAAATATATTCGACTCGAGATTTATTCAAAGAGGAGTGATCATAGGAAAAAATTACAGAACTCCTAAACTCTAGTCATTACAGTAAAGAAACTGGCAATCGATCACCTTGTTGTAATCCGTTTTGGTGATTTGTTGCAGGAGACGTCCCAGTGAACGACGAGCACAGAAATTGGCTGACTAAAAATTCTGACCCCTGGGATTTGGTGTACTTCCACTGGGAGAGTTGAGTAATGTTCGAGCCTCCGAGGCACAGCAATGTGATGGAAACATCGAAGAATTCATCGAGAAGTGGCCCATCTTGAAAGTCCCCAATGGACATGAGCTTCTATTGAAAGATTTTGCCAAACATGCAAATAATCAGTTGGCACTTCCGGAGTGGGAGCTATTTGTGGAGGGAATCAGTGCCATTCGTCCCATCAAAACACGTGATGAAAGCGTAAAAAATTGGATTGAACTGGCGGATCCCCCAGATACAAATGAGAATAGTCGAACTGCACTCCAACTTCACTTACTTGCCCATCAGCTCCCACCCCAGAAGAAAGTCTCAAAACGTTGGAAGCCATCGATTCCTGACTGCCAAGACAATATCCTGTTACAAGCTGAGGTGTGTATTACTAAAAATTATGATATTGAATTAATGAAAAAAATATTTTGAATTATCGAAGAATCAGAGGCTGGATATTTAATCTACGTTTCTGTATTAATAAATTCAATGAAATTTTCTGAGCTTTTTTACCAAATTCTAGTAAATGGCTGTTGTAACTATATAGGAATTATATTGAAATTGAATTTTTATTAGTTTTTTGTGTGATTTTTATAGGAGATTTTTAATAGAAAACTCAATCATTCATGATTTTTCAATAGAAACCTTGAACATAAATCTTCTTTTTTTCCCAATGTATTTTAATTTCTCCTTCATGATAAAACTCACGAGAGAAAAACTTGACAGTTCAAGTTCAAGAATTCTTGTAGGAAAAATAGATTGATTGACTTTTTTCTTAAATATCGTCTAGAAATGGCGTAAACAGATAGAATAGATTTTAAAGGTTTTTTTTAGAATAAAATGTTCAAAATAAATTCTAATATAATAACTGCAGAATTCTTCTAGAGTTCCAACAGAAATTTACTAGAATCTCTTAGAGAAAAGGCCATGTTTCTCTAATTATTTCAAAGTTGTTGATTACAAAGCATTTTTCTCAATAAGTTGATTGATTAAGTAGTGGAATATTTGAAGAGTTTATTGATCAATAAATCGATAATCTATTTTATAATGGAAATAATGGAAAAATGTTCCAAGCCATTTCAATCATTAATTAATTAGTCGCAGGAGTCTCTGGTCATTATTTGACAGCTTGATTTGAATTTTGGTTCCCACAGCCCTAATATGATGACAAAAAATAACGTCAAAGTTTTTTGAACTCCAATTTATTAATTTTTCCATTTCCTTTATCAGAATCCGGCTCAGACAATTGAAACTTGATATAACGCCAATTGAAGGCCATAATTTCTCTACGGACTACAATTTTTCGAAATTTTTTAATCATTCGTGTGGCAGTTTCGTAAAATGAATGATTGAAAAATTATCGACAAAAACATAGTTCATCAACACGGAATGGAGTTCAATTTGCAACGTACTAAAATACGTTTGTCTCAATTCTGAGCGAAAAAAATGAAGGAATTAGAGGTCCGAAAACATTATCTTTATTGTGTCACCATATTTTGTTTTGTTACAGAGCGAGGAAAAAATTGACGAAACCATCGAGGCCAGATTGATTGTTGCAAAGAAAAGCAAACAGCCTGTTAAGCCCTTCGTTCTGGTCGTTGGGAGTACCATCGCAGCTGTAACTGATGTGTATGCCTGTATCGGAGAAGTGAAATACAAACTAACAACAGTCCTGCAGGCATTGGATGTTGTGTTTAAATCATTTATTATTTTAAACATCAAGTTCCCTGTCGAAAGCCAGCATATCCTGGGTCTAATCAAAAAGACTTTGTACAACCTCGAGGTGGACGACGATGCAGTGATCGCTGAGGTACTGACAGATCTAGCCCAGTACAAGGTCAAACGTGTCACAATCGTGGGGACATCTACTGACGAAGCACACACTGGAACAGGAGATTCAATGGACCTAGACGTTAACTAATGTAAGATTGATTTTCCCGCAAAAATTCAATTTCTTTTCTTCAATTTCGATAGAAACAAGTTTGATTAATGAGTAGGATTGAATCACTCGCATTTTTTTTATACTGCCATTTTTTCTTTTTTTTTCATTTTGTCACTTGGGCCAATTTTTTTTGGTCACTCATAAGGAAGTCGTTATCTCTTCAACATTGATTAATGTTAACTTTATAATGAGTCCAAAGAATACTGAATTTAAGAAGCTACCCGCCTTAACTTCAGTAGTGATACAGAATGACTGAATATAGAGTTGTTCTCATAGAAAATTATCTTTAAGGTTTTTTTGTAGCGTATTGTCAAGATTGTTGAAAAAATTTATATTTTGTCTATTTTAAGTTTATATTGAATAAGTAAAGTCAGTAATTCTTGAATGTGTTCAATCTCAACAACAATCACAATGGACATAATGATATTTCCATGTCCTATTTGTTTAATCAAGTTCAACAAACCAGACATGCTCATCTTGCATGTCAAGATGATGCATAAGTCAGCTTATGGGAGGTTTTATTGTCCATATTCGGTATGTACTTCGTCCTTCAGTTCTATTCATAGTTATAAATCCCATTTACTAAAAACACACACATCCGGGGATGAATCAGTAAATTCAGAGCCTTGCCAATCTAGTAAAAAAATGATTCCAATTAAAAAAATACGATTAGATGAAGATTTCGAACCAACCCAATTTGTTGAAACCACATTTGATCCAAAAATTACGGTTGAACCAATTCTACCATCAAATGGAGAATTCGTTCCGGATACATGTCGATCAAGTATCCCGGCAGAATGTCAATTCCCTCTGAGTTATCCCATGAATATCGAGAAAAATTTGGCAGGACCCTCTTCTGATCATAGTTCACTCAGTATTTTTTTACACGAATTAGAGAGGAAACATACTAACGCGGCAGCCACTTTGGCATCGAAATTGTATGCTGATGGTTCATTGAATCGAACAACAGCTAACGATATTCTGAATACCATCAACGAATTCCAAGTCAATACAGTTCAAACTATTCGCGAAACCCATCATATGTCTAATTGTTCTGACTCTTTAAAAATGAATATGAGCCTCGATATTATTGAAAATACCTTATCTGATTTTCACACTGAGTATAAATGCTTTGAGTTTTTTAAGAATCACGGTTATCTTATTCAACCAGAAATAATACCAATCGAGTCATTAGCGTCCCCTCAAACAGAAAAGGAAGCCCCCCCAACGATGAGAAGATCTACCATTGAATTTGTTTCGATGAAGTCGGTATTGAAAAAGTTTTTAGAGATTCCTAACGTTTATAACTCAATTATGGATTCAATTAATCGAACCGACCCCACCGACGACATAATTTCTTCTATGCTACAGGGCGATGTGTGGAAAAAAATAAAAAATCACTTTGGAGATGAGAACGTAATGCCGTTGAATTTCTTTTCTGACGCGTACGAATCAAATAATCCTCTGGGAAGCCATCGTGGTCTGAAAAAACTCAACGGAGTTTACTATTCTATAAGTTGCCTGCTCCCCCAGTTTGCAAGCCAATTGGAAAATTTGTTCCTTGCACAGATACACCTAGAGAAGGATTATGATCACTTCGGGAATAAAGTTATGTTTGCTCATTTGATAAAGGAGTTGGAGGAATTGGCGAGTGATGGCATCATAGTCGATATTGACGGGAAAAAAGAGACAGTTTATTTTGCAGTTGCAAGAATTTTGGGGGATAATTTAGGACTGAATGCTCTCCTAGGGTTCCAAAAGAGTTTTAACTCAATGTATTTCTGCAGGATCTGCGAAGCTACGAAAATAATGGTTAAAACACAAGTAAATGAAAATAAAAAGGTGTTACGCACGAAACTAAAGTATCAAAAAGATGTTTTGGATTCTACTCGTGGAATTAAAGAAGAATGCGTCTTCAATTCTGTAATTGGTCATATATGTGACGTACCAACCGTGGATCCAACCCACGATATAAATGAAGGAATTGCTCGATATCAAATCGGACAGATTCTACATCATTTTATTCTTGTGGAGAAATTTTTTTCTGTGAAAGAGTTAAATAATCGATTATCGCGCGTGAACATCGGTCTCCAACCAGGGACCAACCTCCCTCCCCCCTTCACTAGGAAACAAATGAAAGATAAATTAATCAAAATTACAGCATCAGAGATGGCCTTTATAATATTACATTTAGGTGTGCTTGTGGGGGACTTAGTACCTGTGGGTCACGAAGTATGGAAATTGTATAAAATGTGACAATGTATAAAATGAGACAAATTTATTGTTCAGTGATGGCTCCCAGTTTCACAGAAAAATCATCTAGGTCTTTGAAAAATCTCATCGCTAGACACCATAAACTCTATAAACAATTATTTGGAAACTTAAAACCCAAACACCATTTTTTATTGCATTACATTTTAGCTATGAAGAAGTTAGGTCCGCTCCGTTATGTCACAACAATCCGGTATGAAGGAAAGCATAAACAGTTCAAACATACTGCTCATACTGTGACCTCTCGTCTGAATCCAGCTCACACACTTGCACAAAAACATCAGCTGCAATTAGCCTATCGACTCTATCTCAATAAACCGATGGAAAACCTACGAACATTCGGTAAACAATACTATTACCGCTTGTCACTCCTTGATGACGTCGATTTTTTTAGAAATGTTCTACCTGAGGACATAAGTGATGAAATTCAGTTGCTATCGTGGGTTAAATACAATGGTATCGTGTACAGAGAAGATGGAGTAGTGTGCATAAAATCAAATAATTCCCTCCCATCTTTCGGAACGATTAAACATATCTTCATGTCCAATGACAAAATTTATTTCGTACTTCGTGGGTTAAAAACTGTGAAAATGATAGAACACATTCAAGCATATGAAGTGAATTCAACAGATGATTGGCACGTAAAGACGAATACAGATTTGATTAGTCACTCTACTTGTGATATTTTCTTTTTATCGTGTGGAACATCTGTTGTCTCCCTTCATTGATAATCTGAAATTTATTCCAGAACTGAAATGTTTATTGATAAATACTCCCACAAAATAATATGATGAGTGAAATGAGAAACAAACATTTAGGAACATTAAGTAGGAGAAAGAACTCAATGATGCTCCTCTTATGACAATCTGTCCTGTCGTAATTATTATTATTATTAGATTAAGAGTTACCGATGCATTCAAAAAATTTATGACTTCATATAATGTAATACAAAAGTATTTCCTGAATAAAATGAATAAAAAACCTATTCCATTGTATTGAATTTTCATTTATCAGGAATCAATAGAAGATAAATTGACACATTAATGCAATACCTACAGGTAAGTAGTCTATTGGAATAATCGAATATATTGTTAGCTTCAATCGAGTAAATTTTAGAACGGAATATGCAGAGGGCTTAAAAACTATAAGGGACTATCTAGATTCAGAAGTGCATCACTATGCTAGTAATGCACTGATGATTTTCGGCGAAAGCAAAAAGTTCTTGAATTATTGGTCTGACTGTTTAAATTGATCCGAGATTGATTCGATGGAGAAAAAAAAACTTTTCAGATGATTGTATTAAAGCTTGAGCTTCTCATAATTAATTTCAATCAAAGAATCCCCATTCTAACATTGAAATATCGAAATAATAAGAGCAATCGATTTCGAGTTGAAATCGAATATATTATGGATTGCGCGTAGTTTGCTCAAGTTCGATTAAATTAGGGATTCGATCAATTGTTATAGAATCACGATGAAACCAAGTCTAGATCGGATTTGATCAAGGGCACGTAGCTTCGCTTGCATTTTTCATTGTTTTATAAGAGAAATATCAGAGAATTGTTCCAATCTTTTATATTTTTCAATATAATTGAGAATTTTTCATCACCACCCAATGAGCCATTAGTTTTAACTACTTTTCTATTGAGAATTAATATTTCCAGTGAAAGATGGCATTCGAAATCACATTGATGCTAAAATCTTTTCGATAGCGACACAGATTTCTTCAATCATTCTACAGGAGCGATAGATTCCTGCAAGAACACTGCCGATCTACACTATGATTCATCTACTCTGATGAAATGAATATAGTTTCGTCCGCATTAAAAAATTGCTCACAATGAAGAAAGAAATTTATAAGTGGATTTCACTTAATTTCAACTGAAAATACCGTAATCAAATCGATGTCTTGGTGTTGCAATTCATTTTTTTTTTGGGACTATTCAAGCCGATCAATTATTTCGATCAATCTTATATTTTCTNGCCTGGTTGTAGGGTCAGTTTACATGCCCTATGACTCGGCTGAACCACCTCCTTCGAAAAAAGTAAAGGACCTATGCAACCATGTGAAGGAAAGGGGACTTGAACTCCTGCTAGGTTGTGATGCCAACTCGCACCATGTAGCATGGGGGAGCACCGGCAATAACGGCAGTGAGGAAAGCCTCCAAGAATTCATAATGGGGGGGCCGGTCTAAATATCCCTAATAGGGGGTCAGAACCTACCTTCATAGATCGGAGACGACAGGGAGTCATAGATATCACTCTGGGGACGGATAGAGTGGCAGACATGAATGGAGACTGGAGGGTCTCAGAGGACCTATCAGCGTCCGATCATCAAACCATAAGAATGTCCATCCACACAGTGAAAGAAACGGAATGGGTGAGAAACCCAAGACGAACAAACTGGGGAAATTACCGAGAGAGTCTATCTGACAATCTCAGGGATATCATCCTCAGATTTAACAACAAAAAGCAGCTGGAGGAGGCTTCGATTGCCCTCAACCAGGCCACCATGGACTCCTGCGAGACAAACTGCAGGCTATTCCCGAAAGGGCAGCCTACTGAGAGCCCTTGGCGGTCAGAGAAACTCGGTGGGCTGAGGGGCAAGGCTAGAAAAGCTTTTAACAAAGCTAAGAACATGAGAGCGGGCCCCCGTAAGGAAGACGCATGGAAAACTTACAGAGGCTTGCTCGCAGATTACAACAAGGCAATAAATAGGACTGCTGGAGGGCTTTCACAAGCAACGTGGAGAGTCAATCGGAGACCTCTAGGCTGGCAAAAATCCTTGGAACAAGCAAGACTCCATATCTAGGGAGCCTACAGGCACCAGATGGAAGCCACACGGAAACCATGGGAGAGACTCTGAAACTCCTAATGAACATTCACTTTCCAGGCTTCATACATGCCCAGGAGAGGGACAAAGAAACAATGCAAAATTAGAGGGATGTCTACGAAACACATGATTGGGCATTGGCAAATAAAGTAGTGTAGCCCTGGGGGGTCAAGTGGGCAATCAAAACCTTTGAACCCTTCAAGGCACCGTGACCAGACGGGATCTACCCAGCCCTATTACAGGAAGGGATAGAGAATATCACGGGACCCCTAACCAAGATACTCAGAGCTAGTATAGCCCTGAAACATGTCCCTAGTGTGTGGAATGAGACTAGGATAGTATTCATTCCCAAGTCTGGAAAAACCGGTTATATAAAACCACAAGACTTCTGTCCTATAAGCCTCACATCCTCCATCCTCAAGACCCTGGAGAGGCTGGTGGATAGACACATCAAGGCCGGGCCCTTGGCTGACAGACCCCTCTCCCCCTGTCAATATGCATACA
>NW_021680531.1:382094-384175 GCF_001412515.2 Diachasma alloeum | reverse complement strand
AATCCGGCTATAGAGAAAGCCATGGAAGAACGACAGGTGTCCAAGGCTATCATTGCTTGGACACAAAACATGCTGAAAGGCGGAAGACTGTCGGCAGGACATGGGAGGGCATGTGTGAAGGGACGTCCGACTAGGGGCTGTCCGCAGGGGGAAGTTCTCTCGCTCCTGCTATGGAAGCTGGTTGTAGATGGACTTCTAAATCAACTAAGTGAGGCCGGCTTCCACATCACCGGTTTTGCCGATGATGTGGCAGTTGTGGTGAAAGGCGGATTTCTGAGGGTGCTAAGGGACCTGATGGCAAAAGACTTCAATATCATTGAGGACTGGTGCAGGGAAACTGGCCTATCGGTAAATCAACCAAGACAACAGTCCTGGTTTTCACCAGAAATTATAGACTGGAAAAGATCCAACCTCTGAAGCTAAATGGCTCGGAGATAAACTACACCAGCAGAGTGAAATATCTGGGTGTTCTCCTGGATAATGAACTAAGCTGGAAAGAACATATCTGTACACAGAGAAATAAAGTGTTGGCCTCTATGTGGGCGTGCAGAAGAGCTGTGGACAGGACATGGGGACTCAATCCTAAAATGATGCTCTGGTTCTACCAAATGGTCCTACTTCCGAGACTGTTGTACGCTGCGGTCGTCTGGTGGCAGAAGGTGAGTAAGACGGAAACAGGGAACCTTTTGAAAAGCCTACAGGGAACCTTCCTGAGAGCTGCAACAAGAGCCATGAAATCCACACCTACCAAGGCGGTGGAAATAGCACTCAGTATCCCACCCCTCGACCTTAGAATTGTGAGTTGTGCTACGACAACTGCATATAGACCAAGGTATCAACAAGAATGGAAGATGACGGGCCAAGGCCATACAAGACTTAGCCTAATCAATGATCGATCATTCATAGGTAAGACGGATATAATTCCTAGGAAGTATCAGATCAGGAAAACTTTCAGAGGGAGTATACCACCCAGACAGGAGTGGCTAGACTCGGAACTTCAACCACGACCAAGAGAGGACTACTGGTTTACGGAGGGCTATGGCTTCAAGAAAATTTTGAGGCAGGCATCTACCGTCTGAAAGATGACTTTGGAGAGTTTTCCACTGGGCCACCATTCAACCGTCTTTCAAGCAGAAATGCTGGGCATACTTAGGTGTGCAGAGTATCTGAACGCGAGAGACATTAAAAGGGGGAAAATATTCATCTGCAGTGACAGCCAGGCAGCGATTCACGCCCTGGAAAAATCCACTACAGAGTCACAGGTGGTGTGGGAATGCATGCAGGCATTGGACACACTGGGTAAAAACAACCAGGTTACCGTAACCTGGGTACCAGGCCACCATGGGATTCTGGGTAATGAAGTGGCAGATAAGCTGGCCAAGGAGGGTACAGAAAGGGTGCCCTCACACGGCCTGCTTGCCATGCCCTTCGCAGTGGGAAAAATTCTTATTAAAGAACATTTCCGGCGAGATCATGTCAGGCGTTGGGAGAAAGTTGCGACCTGCAGACAAGCGAAACTGCTTATGAGGGGGCAACTAAGAGATAGAACCAGAAAGCTTCTGGAGCTGCACAGAGGGGATCTGAGGGTAGCAATGGGGCTCCTCACGGGGCATGCAGCTGTCAGAGCTCATCTATTCAAGATGAAACTTGGAGAACAAGAAGACTGTAGACTGTGCGGGAGCGATAAGGAGGGTGTCATCCATATTTTATGTGAATGCCCCCTATTAGCAGTCCGTCGCTATAAAATCTGGGGCCAGGCTTTCCTGGAACCAGAGGACTCACAACAAGCGGCTGTCACCAGCCTTATTAGTCTAGTGAGAAACACAGGGCTGGGGCTGTGTGACTGACCGAAACTAAGGCGGATGTTACAAAAGATCGTATGATTTAGGTGACTCTGGGCGCTTTAAGTGACCAGCCGCGCATATTCTAATGTTAATTCTAATTATAAGTCTACAGAGATTAAGGGATGAAACGGGGGTTGATGGGTGGGGAATTTAATTCTCCATCGAACAGCATTGGTTTCATTCTTTAATATTAATTAGGAGGGGAGAGACGATTTTTTAATTAGCGGGCGAGTTATC